>NW_027168792.1:0-5000 GCF_036898095.1 Palaemon carinicauda | reverse complement strand
GGGATCGTTCACTAAATGCGGTATTATTTCCCTTTCCGTTATCCTCGTATAGGAAATTCCTCCCCCCTCCAATTCTTTCCCTAGTATAGATTGTGTCATTGAGTCTCCCCGCTTCTTCCGTAATATAGACAGTGCCTTTGGGGTATACCCTCCTCTCTCCTTGTATAGACAGTGCCATTCGAACGTGATTTTCATGTCGCTTTAGTAATTGGTCGCGTGCCTTGTCGCATTATCTGGGGACATTTATGAATATCGTAAACGCGCTGTCGGTCGTCCGTAGGGGGCGTGAGGCCCTGTGATATATGGTTCGGCTACTATTACATTTACAATTACCGCTTCCCAACTTCCTTCTCTTCCTTCTTTTTTTTTTTTTCTTTTCTTCGCCAGTCGTTACCTCGATGTTGCTTGCCCTCTTTTTCTTATTCCTTTGTAATATCTTAGAAATGGTTAACAATTGCAATATGTACGTGACGCAAGGAACCCTTACTTTTTACTCTTGCGTTTAGGCCTACCAATAAGCCATGAGAAAGTTTGTATGACGTCGAATTCAGTTATTCTGTTGACAGATTTGTATGCAAGGGATACTTGGCTTTAATATTACAAAAATCCGAAGGAAACCTTTTAGCGGCCACCACAATAAATGGTGCAAACATTGTTAGCCGTTAACTCTCTAACGTATAAATGTAACTAGAAACTCTCATAAGTTTTCTTTCATAGTGGTTTCTTTTTAGGATTTCTACCGACAATTTGTTGGGAATGTTTGTTTTTCTTTATAGCTGTTCCTCGGGATATTCGTGTTCAGTGCTGACTTATCATGATTTATTGATTTGTTGGACATGATACAATGGGGTCGTCGACTCCGTCCCTTTCCCGAACTAAATGTTCGGGAACAGCCAGGAAATAATAATGTAGTTGTATTGAAAGGGAATTCAAGTCGCAACGATTTTTCTCATTTATGTGGTATTGTCTCTCGGTGATATATGGATTCAAGGCTCCAAAATCTCTTGTCTCTTGGCAGTATTTGTTTCTTTTGCTCTTTCCCTTTTACTTCCCCTCTGATTTGTGGGATATTTTAATTTTAGGTTTTCATTCAGGTTTTAAGTTTTGAACCTTCCTCGTATACTGTACAATTGTAGATGTTATTTTATTAATTTTGGGGTTTTATTAGTAGAACTTTTTTTGCTCAGAATTTATTTTCTGAATCTTCTTTGTTTACAATTATAGATATTTCATTCAATTTGTTTTTGATTTGTAGGACTAATTTTTTTGCAAATCGTAAAACTTGCCTTTCTTATTCATTGATTTGCCATTCGTTAGGCATGTCATTGTTCCTATTGCAGAATTGATAACAAATAATGGAGTCACGCCGTTGATGACGATCCCCTGGTGAACTCATTTTTCAAATCTATTCAGTCGGCACTTAATCATTTTTTCAACTAGAGTTACTATACTGATTGATTTATGGAGTAACTGGCGTTATGTCATTATCACTCTGCCCACTGGAAAACTATTGTGCCTCCACACCTAGCCCCTAACTCACCTGGCTCTCGGGTAGCATTGCGTCTCATTGCCGCTATCAACTGACACCTCCAACGAATTGAGGGGTTATGAATACATAAAACAATATATTTACTTATTTTAAATTACTCTTATACCTTTGTCGTTACCAGGTTACCAATTTATTCCGTTTTCTGACCATCATTAAATCTCCAATGATATCATTCATGACTGCGAATATTCCTGATCATTATTTTCCTATAATGGCAGGGTTTCCACGAACATACGGGGCCGTGTCCACCGAGGGGCTGCGATGGAGCTCTCTCATGCGTATTCATTCTTCCACGTTGGCCCCGCTAATGACATCACTCTCAACGAAGCGGAAAGGAATTGGCGTTGACAGGTTTGATTGGTTGAATGGAAAGGAATCTAACGTCATAACAATTTCTTAGAAAGCGCCCAGATACCTTAGATGGGAGGATGTGATTATTTTTTTTTTCTTTGTCAATTGAATGGCAGGGACTCCAACATCGTGTCCGTTTTATAGAATTCAAGAAGGTTCCATAGATGAGTGGATGAGATGACAAATGTTATATTTTATGTATTTGTGGTTTGATTTTACTTAATTTTCTATGAAATAACATATGGGGGAATGTGACATATGGACTTTGATTTTTTTCTTACTGATAACGTTGGTTGGTAGGCCGGATAGGATATGGTTTTAAGTAATTATTTTTCACTTATGTATTTATTTTTTTTTTCTTTTGCAATGGTCGAGGCCAAGGACACAGATAAATCGTAAACAGTAGAATTAAATAGGATGAAAACAAGGGGTCTTAACCACTACAAATTAAACCTTGCCTCTTAAGGATGTAGAAGGAAGAAAATTGTCTTACCTATCTTTTTTCTTGATTGAAATTTAAAAAATAGTGGGGGATGCGATTAATGCATAAAATCGATCAGCGGGTATATGCTTTGCTGCCTTATTTTTCTCCGTTCTCACTTGTCTATAATAGCTTTCTCATGATTCATAGATGTCTCAAATTTTATAGACGGCGTTTACAGATTTTATAGATCACCCACTTTTTTCAGAAGTCATAAATTTTGTAGATATCTCAACTTTTATATACTGTACAGATACAGAAGTTTCTTGGCTTATATAGCGCTTTTATATATCAGCTTTTATAGGTTTTCAGCTATACAAAGTGTATCAGCTTCAATAGGCCTTCGACTAACTCGAAGCTCAAAAATTGCAAGTTATTTTGAATTCTAAGACAAATTACCTGGTAGAGGAATTGGTGGCCAAACAGTCGATGTTTACTTTTTGTGTTTACTGTTCATGGAATTGTGTCCTTGTTTAGAGGAAGGCCATCTTTTAGTGATAAAAGTATAATGGACGATAGATTAATTTAAAGATAATATATTAAGTGCCACGACGACAAAAGTTTTTGACATAGACACGCTTAGAGGATTAAAAATCTGGCAACAGTTTTACACACGCTATCATTATGTATCACTTGTGTTGGTAAGAAAAGAATCCTTCACATCTACGTGTATAAATGTTTGTGAAAGCTTCCCATCATTATAAACGTGTAATCTGATTTACATAGTAGGAAGGCGAAGTAATGACTTAATGAACATTCATACATTATAACTGAGCAACAAAGAATACGAGCTCTTCCATATTTTCTCAATTTTGAAGATAATCTTTTAGATATAAACAGTAGCTCAAGTGAGAATAGAGAATTGAAAATAATTAAGTTAGCAATTAGAGGTTTTCAGTCTTTATTTGCCAGATAAAGAAGATATATTAAGCTAAAAAGTAAGGAATTATTTCATAATTGTCTTTTTGGGAGCGTTGAATGGAATCCTCACTGATTTTTTCATTCATTGTTATTCGTCTGTGATTACGTAAATGCTTAACTTTTGTATAATTAAGTTTTATAACGTGGTTACCTTATTGTATTCCTACACACATTTTCATAAATACCTTTATAATTACCTCTTGTTATAATTTATTAATTTTCCTATAATTACATTTTATACGATTACTTCTCTTGTGTAATTGCCTTTTCATAGTCATAACTCTTACATAATGACCTATAATCAGGGTTCTGAGAAATTGTCTGAAGACTTCGCCCACAGCGTTTGTCCTTCGAAATTCTCGGCGTAAAATTGCAGATTTGAAGAGAACTGGATACAAGTCCATTACTGCATTTAGACCAGTGCGCGTTTCGCTTATGATTTAATAATGGTTTTGAGGATGAAAAGGCAATAGCAGCGCCGCGTGAGAGAGAGAGAGAGAGAGAGAGAGAGAGAGAGAGAGTGAGTGGAGTGAGGGAAATTATACAGGTCGCAATTTAAGGCTTCTTTCATTGGTGGTTCTGTGAAAATTAAAAAGAGGTCTGGGAATAAATTCATTTCTCCGTTGAAAAGGTTTTGGTTTTCATTTTCTCCTCACCGTTTATAACATTATTATAGAAGGTATGAAATTCATTATGAGTTTGAAAAGGGTTTTTTCTCACTGAGTGATATTATAAGAGTAAATAAAAGCCAATGTTTCGCTGAAATCTCTCTCTCTCTCTCTCTCTCTCTCTCTCTCTCTCTCTCTCTCTCTCTCTAACCTGGCATTCAATAGGTCATATTTTAGAGTTATACTTATAATTTGATTTAGTTTTACCTTCCTTGTTAGATATTTTTCTAACAGTACTTGCCACTGTTTTGCTTTCATAATTGAATCCTGTTTTCAATTTTGATAGAGATACTACCATTCTATTGCAAATATTTTCAGCTTTCATTAGTATTATTATTTTATGGTATTGATAAGATTGTTTATTATTGTTACTGAGTAGTTCTGAATGATTTTTTTGTTGTTCATTTCATTAGGTAATTATTATAAATATTATAGGATTTGCCGTTCTGTCCTAATTTTGCCTTCAATGAGAACTTGAGTACAACATATTTCAGAGCTTGCAAGTGATTGTGCTTTGTTCCTGGGGTTTTGTGTGTGCGGTTTTTTCGAGATATTCATTGATTTTCAGACAGGAATATGCCTTGATCTTCGTTCAAATATATAAGTTATTTTTTAATTTGGTTAGAAACGCTAGTGGTAATTTGTGATGATAATATGCTGATATTGCAATAGGTCTCTCTCTCTCTCTCTCTCTCTCTCTCTCTCTCTCTCCTCTCTCTCTCTCTCTCTCTCTCTGAAAAATAACAAATTTCGATCAATAAGTATGTGTGTGTACCTGTGCAATATAAATACAATCAATCCTCCGTAGGGTGGTAGTATCGTCTATGCACTTCACGTGGTATACTGTGAGCATTTCTTAAGGGTCTTTGCGGAGTTCCTTCGGCCTCTAGCTACGCTTTCTTAACATCCTATGCTTTACCTTCATTCCCACTACTTCTCTTCGCTCTTACTGTCCATCCTCTCCTGACATTACTTCATGGTGTAGCTGCAATGATAACCCAGGTTGCATTTGGGCGTTGAATGGTCACAC
>NW_027168791.1:10000-45000 GCF_036898095.1 Palaemon carinicauda | reverse complement strand
AAACGATAAACACAACTAAATAAAAATGAGTTTGACAAACAGATATGAACTAGAAAATATATCAATGTCATATAGTGTCTCTGGATAATATTTATAACACTTGATCTTCTTTTGGAAGCAAGAGTACGAGCTTGCTCACTGGTCTGTGCAATTCAGAAGATTGGGTTCGAAGTTTGACGCTTCTCACAACGCCTCTGGAGTCTGGCAATACCTCTGTTACACGTGCTAGTGGCCAATGAAGTCTTGGCGTGTTCTTGTCTTTCAGGAGCACGATGTCACCTTCCCGTGTATTTCGTTGTTGTTTGTTCCATTTGGGGCGTTGCTGCAGGCTGACTATGTACTCCCTTTTCCATCTGGTCCAGAACAAGTCCGACAAATGTTGTACTCTACTGATCGTTTAAGGATATTCCATTGAATTTTGCACTACAGTCAAACACCACTCTAATTTTATCTGGTGTTCTTTGATTGTACACTCCATGATGGGGCAGGTACCACACATGTCCAGATTTGGCTGTGAGCAGGGAGTCTGGGATACGTTCAGCATAGTCATTCTGGAGTATTTTGTCAATGAAGTTGATGTAGTCGGAGTGGTACTTGGGATCCTTTTGCATTTTCTTCTTTAGATAGAGTGCTCGTTTGATTGCAAGGATCTTATTATTTGGCACCATTAAGTTCTGATTCCTGAAAGGGAGAGGGAGCTCAAAGTGACCGTCTTTAAACACGACATTGCTTTCAGCCTTCTTCAGGAATGTAGTGTCCTCTGGAGACAATCCTTTCTCTCCAGGATACCTTGCTACCCGGCTATCAATAAAGTCACTTTCCAGAATATTCAGTATTCTGTTTGGGGAGATAATTTCAGTAGCCTGCTCAATGTCCTCGGTCACAATGCAATTACTGTTTACTCGATGTGTAGACGTTACACTGTTGTCCTCTACCGGGGAGCTGACTGTCCATCCGTGACGATACTGCAGAGCGAATGGGCCTTTGCCGTCTGTTGATATGATTTTCAGAGGCTCCATTGCTAGTGGGCAATTACTGCCAATCAGTAGACCGATGTCTATTTCTGGCATTATTTCAGAAATCGATTTTGCCACGTCGTGAAGATATGGCCAGCGTCGTAACAGTTCTGGACGGGGTATTTGATCATGGCTCACTGGAATTTCTTGTCTGGAATACGTTTTTGGAAGCAGTATACCGTTCTGGCCGTTTATATCACTGACGATGAGATCCTGGACAAGGTAGCTTTTGACTATGCTTTCCCCATGCATAGTTTTCAGACGCAGATTTGTTTGAACACCGGAAGCTTGCAAGTCATCTTTCAGTTCTTCTGATAGGAAGCACCCTGTGCTTCCTGGGTCATAGAGGGCGTAGGTGAGAACTTCTCGGTTGGTTCCCCTCTGCTTTAAACGAACAGGTATTATTGCTTGAAGAACCATGGAGGAGTCATGAGAAATAACGTTGCTGGTAGCGGTATCTGGAGGGTTTTTGCTGGATTCCTCTGTACGGTTTTGAGAATATGAAGATCTGTCAGAGTAGTCCGACCTCCAAGGTAGTTTGAAGCCATCTATATGCATGGCCGTAGGATGACCTTTGCCACATTTGTGACATTTTCGCTTGTTCATGCACCCCTTCGATGTGTGATTCAGACCATAGCAACTGAAGCATCTACGCTGCTCTATAATAAACTTTCTTTTCTCTTCGAGAGATTTCTGCCTGAAATCTGCACAGTTATCCGGATCGTGATTTTTGCTGCAGTAAAAACAGGAGGGCGACCTAAAACCACGAGTTCTACTTTGGCTCTCATGATTAACTTGCATAGCAAATGCAGATTCTGTTGGTTTCCCTTTGGATGGTTTACTAGAATTCAGTTCTCTATGCATTGCTTCTTTTCCGAACACTGGGTCATTGACACACTCTGCTGCGTTAATAACAAACTGGACAATGTCACCAAAGCACGAAGACCTGTTCTCGAGGAGTCTGCGGTTTGTGGCTTTTTCGCGCCATTTATTCTGGAGATAGCTTGGCAATTTCTGGACTACCACCTGCAGGTTCGGTGCATGATCAAGAACAGCCAGGTGAGTAAGTGTTTGCATGGCACTGAAGCATTTTAGCAAGTAATGCGAATATCTTTTCAGACATTTCCCTTCGTCTGTTTTTATCGGCTTCCACTCGTTTAGTTGTTTCAAGTATGCCAGGGATACTTTATAAGGATCACCATACTCTTGTTGTAGCAACTGTCTTGCCCGACTATATCCTTGGTCTGCCTGCATGTATATACAGCTGCTGATGAGGTCCTTAGGTTCACCGTCGGTATGCTGTAGAAGGTAGTAAAGTCTGTCACTGCTACTGGCTGTTCTAGAGGAGATCCTGGTGTCAAACGCCAGTATGAAGTCACTGTATTCCAGAAGATCACCGGTAAACTTGGGAACTTGCGGTGCAGGCAAAGCTAGAGCAGTGGCGATACCACTAATCTGCTGCTGTATGGTGTTAACTGGAGGTGAATTAGGCAGTGGATAGGGTGCACCAAAGTTACTGTTCACAGGTGTATTTACAGGCGGATACGTATACTGTTCTAGATTTGGAAACGTTGATGACTTTGCATTCGAAGCGTTGACTGGAGTTGCAAGAGTGTTAGTAACAGTCTCTGAAGAATTTCTGGGAACAAATTCTTGTGCAGTGCTGGGATTTAGACTGGGTAAGCTGGCACTATTTTCCTGGGTGACAGGGAGTATAACCTGGTTAGCCATATTGCCACCGATAGCCGTGTTAGCACCTTTACTCGCACAAATTCCAGGGGCAGCTACACTAGGTCCAGCAACCATAACATTCACGTCCTGATGGTTGGCTTGTTGCACAATAATGCTGGTATGTGTATCATTGTCTTTGTTACCAACATTGTCATCGCCAATGTCATTTTCGGTTTCTGCAAAAACACGTGCTTTTGCTCGAGTCTTGGCTATTTCGATATCCAATAGAATCTCTTCTGTCTTTGCCTCCTGTTCCTTTTTCTTTGTCACAAGTTCTTTTTCGGCAAGCAACTCGGCGAGGCGTGCTTTGGCTCGCACCTTTTCGGACGTAGCCGATTTGCCAGAAGGAAGGGAAGAAGGCCGTTTGGAAGAACGTTTTGAACCAGATCGGCTTAAAAGACTCTCCAGGTCTTCTTCAAGTCGTTTTTCGTTTATAGCTATCCATTCACCAGTATGGTTTCGGAATTGCAGAATGCTAATTTCCTTGGTCTCATATCTGGACAATTCCTGGTCCTCCTCCAATTCATCTGAGATGTTATCCATGACACAATTGAAGTTTTCTTTGTACTTATCGAAAGCTTCGTTATATTCTTCTAGACACATTTTCACCAAGTGCAGGTTGTCCGGATTTGACATGAGGCCTATGAGTTCGTTGCGTTTTTTCGTTACGTTGCCAAGTGATGATCTCAATTTATTTTTTAACGTTCGAATATCAACTGTCGTACCCGAGTTTTCATCGGGAGCACTATTCTGAACAATCCCATCAGAGCCCCCCATCTTGTCTGTAGTTGTTTATAACAGGCAGTAATTCCACTTCTTAAGACTCACGTATAAGAGTTATTATAGAATTAACGCGTAAGTCGTTGATGGTAGTTTAACAATTTAATTGAACGATGTTAATGCACTATTCTTCTATTGCTTAACGTGAATGATGGAGAAACACAATTTTGACACGCACATATAGTTCTTTATTAGATCCATGACGTTAACATCGATATGGTTATATTGTTAGGAGTTTATACATGTAGACTTGACGTATGTAGCATAACTTGAATTGATGTGAAGTGACGTGATGTGACGTGATGTGGTTCAATTACTATCGATAAATGAAAAGGAAATCAACGTATAAATAATATGCTAATGTACACAAAATTATTAAGTTAAATAACTAAGACTGATAGAAACAATATGCAAAGCTTAATTAAGTAAATTATGCATGTATAACTGCTAATTACAAAAAGGTCATACACAAAATCAATATAATTAAGGCTCATCAAAAGGCATACGTTATGTAACATGTAGGTTTACAAATGGGAAAAGATGAATCCGTTATTCCAAAACAGTATATAATAGGCGTTTACTTACAATTGTGTTCCTATAACAAACGGTCCAAATATTCCTCAGTAAATACCAACTTTCGTTATATTCGTTCTGTATGAAATCACTTTTTAAACTGATAAGTTTCCTCATTTGTTTACAGGAAGACACTGTGGATTACCATAAAGTTCACGTGACCGAGAACTGTGCATAAATTAGCTAAAACAACCCAACACCAAGTAAACAATTCATATGGCCGAGCATAGACTCGAACCAGCAAACTGCCACACAGCAAACCTTAACATTAACCATCGCGATAACTAGACAACAAACATTATTTACATTTAATCGTTGGGCATCAACATATATATATATATATATATATATATATATATATATATATATATATATATATATATATATATATATATATATATATATATATATATATATATATATATATATATATATATATATACATATATATATATATACATATGTATATATATATATATATATATATATGTGTGTATATATATATGTATATATATATATATATATATATATATATATATATATATATATATATATATATATATATATATATATATATATATATATATATAAACAAAAGAGAAAGATTTTCAACATTACTACACTATCGCAAAGAAAAATTCACAACTGTTACTCGGTTACTATAGCAAACGACATTATCATCATTTTTTTTTCTTTTTTTTTTTTACATAGCATGTCACGACACAGACTACCACTCAATTCAGGATAATTACCAACAGAATATGTTGTAGGTTGCCCAGGGCACCAGCCAGCCACCACCCGTTGAGATACTATCGCTAGAGAGTTATGGGGTCCTTTGACTGGCCAGACAGTACTACATTGGATCCCTCTTTCTCTGGTTATGGCTCATTTTCCTTTGCCTACACATACTCTGAATACTCTGGCTTATTCTCTACCTATTCTAATCTGCGCTCATACACCTGACAACACTGAGATTACCAAACAATTTTTCTTCACCCAAGGGGTTAACTACTGCTCTGTAATTGTTCAGTGGCTACTTTCCTCTTGGTAAGGGTAAAAGAGACTCTTTAGCTATGGTAAGCAGCTCTTCTAGGAGAAGAACACTCCAAAATCAAACCAATGTTCTCTAGTCTTGGGTAGTGCTATAGCCACTGGTCTTCCACTGTCTCAGATTAGAGTTCTCTTGCCAGTCCACACGCAAGACAATTGATTGGGTCGATATATTTACTTAGAGAGAGAGAGAGAGAGAGGGGGGGGAGGTGGGTTTCATGTGGCAATCGAATAGAGGCTCAATTCGTTCGGCATATGAGGTAAATATCATAGTGGACTACAAGGGCAACGCACACACACACACCCACACACACTCGCACACTATTGTATCATTTCTTCTTCTTGTTTTGTTAAAGTTTTTTTTTTTGTAGTTTATATAGGAGATATTTATTTATATGTCACTGTTCTTAAAATTTACCTTTCCTTGTGTCCTTTCTTCACTAAGCCGTTTTCCCTGTTGTAGCCCCTGGACTTGAAGCATTCAGCTTTCCAACTAAGGTTGTAGCTTACCAAGTAATAATATATATATATATATATATATATATATATATATATATATATATATATATATATATATATATATATATATATATTTATATATATAAATATATATATGTATATATATATATATATACATACTCATATATATACATATATTTATTACCTATATTTATGTATGTATATGTATATATATATATATATATATATATATATATATATATATATATATATATATATATATATATATATATATATATATATATACATATACATATACGTATATATATATATATATATATATATATATATATATATATATATATATATATATATATATATATATATACATATATATATAGTCTACTCCATAAAACCCCACTAAAAGGTAAGAGAGACAGAATCAGGAAGCAAGTTCCTATCTTTGATGAAAGAGGGAAAGCAAAGCCCAAATACCACTGACATTCCCATATTGAACATGAGAAGTGGTTTGAGTGGTGTGCCGTGATCTGTCGTTGGTTTAAAAAGTAACAGAATTACAAGAGACTACGTCTAACGGGGAACGAATCCTCTCCCAATTCCAGCTGAAACAGGAGGACGTTCAAAGATGATAATGTCCCCAACGCAAGACTGGCTACTTTCCTCTTGGTAAGGATAGAAGAGACTCTTTAGCTATGGTAAGCAGCTCTTCTAGAAGGACACTACAAAACCAAACCATTGTTCTCCAGTATTGGGTAGTGCCATAGCCTCTATACCATGGTCTTCCACTGTCTTGGATTAGAGTTGTTCTCTTGATGGTTAACTATTGCACTGTAACCTCTCTACCATGGTCTTCATCACTCCAGGGGTTAACTACAGCTACCAAACAATTCTTCTTCACTCGAAAGGTTAACCACTCCACTGTAATTGTTCAGTGGATACTTTCCTCTAAATAAGGGTAGAAGAGACTCTTTAGCTATGGTAAGCAGCTTCTCTAGGAGAAGGACACTCCAAAATCAAACCATAGTTCTCTAGTATTGGGTAGTGACATAGCCTCTATACCATGGTCTTCCACTGTCTTCAGTTAGAGTTCTCTTGCTTTAGGGTACACTCTGGCACACTATTCTACCTTATTTCTCTTCCTCTTGCTTTTTAAAGTTTTTATAGTTATATATGAAATATTTATTTTTTATGTCAATGTTCTTAAAATATTTTATTTTAATTGTTAATTTCTTCTCTTGTAGTTTCCTTATTTCTTTTCCTCACTGGGCTATTTTCCATGTTGGAGCCCTGGTCTTATAGCATCCTACTTTTACAACTAGGATTGTAGCTTAACAAATAATAATAATAATAATAATAATAATAATAATGATAATAATAATAATAATAATAGGCAGAAAATACAGGAATGATGACGGTAACTTATTTGAAATCTAAACTAAACTACGAGATCTCTCTTGAAGAGTTTTATCAACTATCTAGATGAAAGAGTAAGTTTTCGAAAGAGTATTGGAACTATTTTCCGAGCCTTATTCTATCATAAGCCTTAGAATACCCCAAGGGTATCAATAGAATATTCTCTTATTCCTTTTCCCCTGCGATACACGAAAATGCACATTGTAGGAATTGTCCGAGCAAAGATCCGACAATTTTAGACATCTGGAAGCGTTGTAAAGGTTATAGATGCTGTCTGTGTGGGGTGACAAGAAGAGATAAGATACAGAATGAAGTAATTAGGGGTACCACAGGAGTTAGAAAACTATCAGATAATATCCAAGAAAGTAGACTACTGAGGTGGTATGGTCATATCATGAGAAGAGATGAACAGTATATTGGGGGGAGAGTGATGGAAATGGAGGTACAGGGAAAGAGAAATAGATGGAGACCCAAGCGAAGGTGAATGGACTGTATCAACGATGACCTCTTTGATTAAAGGGATTAACCGGTGATGAAGTGTGGGACAGAGGTAGATGGGGAACGCTGGCCAGAAACATCGACCCCACATAAAAGTTGGAAAAGATGTAGACAAAGAAAAACAAAGAAGAATACTGCCTGAGTAAAGATCTGGCAGTAAGTGGATAGCGAGATTTGGCTTGCCAGAGCATATTGATTCTGACAGGGGTACTACTTTTACCTCTCAATTGTGAACATCATTAGCAAATCTCCAGGGCATCACCCTACAACAGACAACCACTTACGACCCTGCAGCCAACGGAATGGTTGAATGTTTTCGTCGCACCTAAATTAGGACGGCCATGGCAGCATCCACCCGCTGAGATACCGTACTACTATATCACAAATCTAAGTAGTAGGATGGCTAGGGCACTACTGCTTGAGAGTTACTGGGTCCTTTGACTGGACAGATACTACTACATAAGATCCCTCTCTGATTATGGATCATTTTTCCTTTACCTACACATACACCAAATAGAATGTATTATTCCTTACACATTCTCCTCTTTCCTTATATATCTGGCACTAAGATAACCAAAAATAATTCTTTTTCACTCAAGGGGTTAACTATTTCACTGTAATTGTTCGGTGGCTACTTTCCACTTGGCATGGATAGAAGAGATCTTTCAGCTAAAGGTAAGCAGCTCTTTTAGCAGAAGGATACTGGAATCAAACCATAATTCTCTAGTCTTGGGTAGTGCCTCGGTCTCTGTGTAACATGGTCTTACACTGTCTTGAGTTAGAGTTCTATTGATTGAAGGTACAATCATGCACACTAATCTAATTCCTTATTTCCTTTCCTCATTGGACTCTTATCCCTGTTGGAGCCCTGCTTTTCAGACTAGGGTAGCTAAGAAAGTAATAGTAGTAGTAGTAATAATAATAATAACAATAGAGACTTGAGAAGAATTTATATCTTGATTCCTAAAAATGGATATCTTCTTTATTCACTGTTATTTTGTTGCTGGTATTATTTCAATTTCCATCACACAGGAAGTCTTGGAGACTTACAATCAAGATGAAAGGCCTGTCTGTGATGCTAACGAATTTGCTGTCGATGGGAACACTGTACCAACTGACAAACTCAGCTATAATCCCCCATGCCGATCTGGATTTGAGTCCGACGGGACTCATAAGTCGCATCTACATGGAGAGAGATATGGTTTTCGACAAAATGATGCCGCCAAAGTACGTCGACCTTAATGTGACAGCTACGAGCCCATGTGAGTCCTCAAAATGACAATTTGTCTTTTTAGTTAGTTTAAACTGTGACCAGTTTGAATGTGCAAAGATAAAGTAGCTTTTAATCAGACTTTGAGCTGGTGCACTTCAAGTACATAGCATATTGGACCTTAACTCCAACAGTAGGGGATTCAGCGTATGAAACTTCATTTTTGGTGGATAATGGGGGAGGGTGGGCTATGGCACCCTAGCAGTACCACCCACACTCGGCTGAATCCTTCATCAGGCTGGGAGGAGCAGAGAGAGGAAGGGTTCCCTTTTGTTCCTTTGTTTGATGTCAGCTACCCCCCAAAATTGGGGGAAGTGCCTTGGCAAATAGATAGATAGAATTCTATATTTTGACAAAAAACTGTAACTTATTTATTGCTCATCCCATATTCTGAGAGTATCTTCCAAAATAGTTTTAAATATATGTTTATCAATATTAATTTTTTTTTTTAGCAATTATTATATTAGGACTTTCAGCTTCCTAAGACTTACGTTACATCCTACGAGGAGTGATGTGTCACTCCCTCTACAGCTAATCTCACCCTATTTAATTCACAGTAAGCAGGGCAATGCATTACCGATGCAATAAGAAAATATAATTTCTAGATTAACATTGTATTCTGAAGATAACACCCAAATTAAAATCAATAATTTTCAGGCCAATGTAAAAACATGTGCTTTGCGAAGGGAAGCTGCACCAGCGCCACCTTTTTGGATGTGGCCGACACCGATGAGGATAGATGCCTTGTTTCAGAGGACTATTTCAGTCACTTGGAACTGTTGAGTCGAACCTCTAACATCTTGTCTGCTATGACATTCTATTCGTTTAGTAAGTTGTTGAAAATTGCTTGCATTTTTATTTCAAATTTGAAATTTATAATGTGAATAGAAACATTTTATAACCCCTATACATTACATATACACCCCACCCTTTTTCCAAGGAAGCGACTATGGGGGGCAAAGTGGATTTTATAAGATTTACTCAGAAGCAGCTACATTTTTGGAAGCTGACATTGCTTGCAAATGCGACGGAGGCCAACTCGCTACCCTTGAAACTCAAGAAAAATATCAGGAAGTGACTGGAATGATCCCACCTGCTGGTAAGTCAACCAAAGCTGAAGTCAGTCAGACATTAAACAAGATTGTGGTGGCATAGGGGAATCATAACAAACTTCCCACACTCTGCGCCTTGTTTTTGAGTTTCACGCTGACGGCCAGGTAGATTTCAATAGTAAATAAAATCTCACAGTCCTTATGAGCTAGTGTTTGGAGATTAGGGGTAAGATCTATGAGTTTGGAATCTTCACCCAAAAATAGTTGGTCTAAGCTGACCCTTATTCCTGTGCTTAGAAATAGCTCTGTCCAACCAAACAAGCTGGTCTATACAGACCCTTATTCCAGCGTTTAGAAATAGGCCTGACCACCCAAACCAGCAGGTCTATACTGACCCTTATTCCAGTGTTTAGAAATAGGCCTATCCACCCAAACAAACTGGTCTATACTGACCCTTATTTTAGTGTTTAGAAATAGGAATATCCACCCAAACCAACTGGTCTATACTGACCCTTATTCTAGTGTTTAGAAATAGGCATTTCCACTCAAACTAGGTCGTCTATGCTGATCTTTATTCCAGTGTTTTGGGAGATGCCTGATAAGTCACCTGCAGCTATTGTCTAGTTAATCTTTGATCCTTGCTTCAGTATTAATCATATTTGTGTATGTTTCTTAGCCTACAATTTATTTTCCCATCCCTTTCTGTTTCAGAAAGAAATCCTATTTTTGATCACTCAAGTCAAGTCTTGAGGTTTCCTGATTTATCGGTCAATTCTTTTAATATACTTTACATGAGCTTCTCACGACCTGTTTGCAAAGATCTGGTCCTGTGAGATTATCTCCGCTTCACTAACATTATCTCTATCCAACACAAAAGGTTAGGTTTGGGAAATAAATAGTAAAAAAATCAAAATGGCTATGTAAATAACTACAGATGAATTAGGTATACTAGCCTTGTATTTGGTAAATACATCCATAATTGAATTGGCCTGTTTCTCAGTGGTTTAATTCATATCTATCTTGTAGTGAATTTTCCACGTACAGTATCCTGTCTATCTTACTTACGGGCTGCCAATGTATGAGCCTCTGTGGAACAATCAAAGAACAGCTCTTTTAAATTCACCTTAAGATCAAATGTTATCTTTTATCTATTAGCCAACATATAGTTCAGGGATTGAAGCATTCATTTGGTAATATTAATGAAGATATTAGTAATATTTGAATAGTTTCACTTGTCTTTATATACTTCGTATAAATGGGATGGGTGGCAGATAACGCGGCCGATTGATTTAGCGCCCAAGTTCCAACACATTTCAGGATAACAAAGATGTTTGGGGCTGGCAACCTTGAACTTAAGGGAGTGCTGATACACAAGAAGGTTAAATTCTTCTAGTGGTATGATGGGATAATATAAATGTGCCATTGAACATGTTTGAAAACAAATCAAACTTTCCTGTTCAACAATATTTGTAGTTGAATTACACCGAAATCCTTTTCTTTTTGAAACAGTTGGTGCACTATACTGGTTTGGGCTCAAAAGAGACGATGCTTCGCAGCCAGCAATGTGGCAGCGAATGACTGGTAAGAAATTAGCAGTGTAGTAATGTAAAAGCTGTACAGTACCCTGTAGGAGTGTGTGCTAAAGTAAACTAAAATGATAGGGATTAGGCATTTACATTAATTCCTTTTGGCTTTTACAGTCTATCAAGTTGATCCTTGGCAGATCAAATAAAATTACTTTACAAATTTATTATTTCTTTTTTTCAGGAAATGTAGCGGCAACACCCACTGACCTGCCTACAGGATCAGAGAATTGTTATTCATTATATTATATTTCAACATGGACAATATCAAATGAAAATTGTGGGAGAAAGTTCTGGTTCGTGTGCGAGAGAAACTTCTAAGCTACTGGAAAGGTAAGTCTATAATCAGCCGCCAAAGATTACTGGTAATACTGAACATTATTAATCATCTGAACATATAAAAATTAGTACACAAGAAACTGAAAAAAATTCTCCATAGCGAAACTTTTGTCATAGTTACAAAAGAAAACCCAAGACCCACCTACATCCCCAGTGCAAAATAAGGTTTATGACCTGGCCGAGTTACAACAATGGAATAGGTTAAACCGGCTGATTTACAATATTGACGAGCAAAAAAGATCAGTAAGTAGGAGATTAATTATCTCGTGCTACATAAACAAGGTTCGTCTATCTCGAAAAGCCTATTATAGAGATCCGACTTGCTGATTTTAAGCATTTTCCGTTCATCGTGTGGTGGACAGTCTGCTCTGGGAGGACCTGGATGCAATAGAAGATCGATGCAGACAGAATTATGATGATGTGGATAAGAAACAGAACAGTTAAATTTTTGTCAAAAGATGCAAGAAGCGGGACCTTCAACGACAATATCTTCAATGACGATACCTTCAACGACGATACCTTCAACGACGATACCTTCAATGACGATACTTTCAACGACAACACCTTCAATGACATCACCTTCAACGACAACAACGACAACTATACCTTAAACGATAACTTCGACGAACTCGATGACAATGATGACTTCTACCAATTTGACGACGAACAAGTCAACGACATCGAATACAAAAACTTTTAACACGACCATGACAACATTGACGATGAAGACCATAACAGAACAGTACTAAACAGATGGACTCCTATGCTACCTACATTACTATTTTGAATTCTACTCTATAGTAAGTTAGCTAAGGGAATAGTGTCAATTAAAAAAAGATGGGTACGAGTAATCGGTATCCCAAGACCTTCTTTTAATTCTGTTAAGACGTCGACTTTAACCTCACATTTTGAGTCAAACACCCAATTTTAGTTGGATGTTTGTTCAATAGGTTTGGATATCAAAAAGTTTACAGAACTAAGGAAATTAGATTGATGTAAAGAGAGTAGGATCATCTGTATAAAAGAAGCAAAGAGTAGAATCATCTGCACAAAAATGCAGAGTAAAATCTGCATAAGAAATGCAAAAAGAGTAGGATCATCTGCACAAAAAATGCAAAGAGAGTAGGATCATCTGCATAAAAAATGCAAAGAGTAGGATCATCTGCATAAACAAAAAGTTTTGTTTCAAGGCAGAACCAGATACTGTGCATACATAACACGAATAGTAATAGGGCAAGAACACTACCCTCCATTGAGTTTTGAACACATGGGACTCATACTAACAAGGTAAAAAAAACAATGCTAATCTCCATACTAATGATTTGAACTTTAAGATTAAAATCAGATGATTCCTCTAGCCAAAGTACACCTGGGTGCATGTGAAAGGATTCTTTTCAGCATAGGATATTACGTATTTGCCTAAAACTTGATAAATTGACGAAGGTCTGCACAGCAAGTTTTATCATTCCCGTAAATAGGTAATAAATGAACATTACAAATTCTACGACATGTGCAAAAAAGGGACCCCATTTGTCATGAAATAGGAATTCATCTATTTGAGCCTGCTAAGACCATAACAAGCAAGGTCAAGTTAATGATTTTTATTCTCAACGTTCGTGAAAGTTAAAAGAATCGGTTTAGATTCTAGAACTATAAGAGGCTGATAGAATTCCTCATTACTCTGCTTAATGTCTTTAGATTAGTGTAATATTGTCTTACATATATGAACCCTTTACGGTTTATAAGTTTTGTATGTTACAAACGCATAACCATGAGTCGCGCTGTCAGCACTTCGTGCATGTGCACGAACAATCTTCTTGCTTCTCCTGGCAAAAGCTGTTCGCCTTGCAGAGCAGCCCTGTACATAACCCTTTGCTGTGTGCAATAAACACAATCTACCACTCAGGATTTTATTTCTTCATCCCTGCAATCATCTGTCTTCATCTACAAGACATTATTACATATCATCATGGCACAGTGACCAAACATCACATATCACCAGTGTCAACAACACCAACCAAAAGGATTGATTCTTTTCCGCTAGGATGGTTTAGTGACAGAGCCATCTGGATTATACAAAAGATGTACTTGCAACTATACTCCAAAAGCGATTACTTTAGTCCACAATTATTGTTCCCAAAAGGATTTCTCCCATTGCACCTACAGGAGGCACCATGGTGGTAGCCTTCGATTTGTAGAAGGTTGAGGTGAAGGATTTCTTTATACTGATCCTCTATACGAATTCCTTTTCCCACCAAGCTCAAGTTAAAGAAGCTAAAGCCAATACGGAGGAAATGGAAACTTCGCTACTGTACAGTATTTCCTGCTAGACTATAAAACGGTCTGAGCCCCATTTCTCATTAGTGTCTTTCCCAGCTCAAGTTGACGGAGCTAAAGGTAATACAGGAGGAAATGGAAACTTCACTAAAGTACAGTGTTTCCTGCAGGACTATAAGACATTCTGACCCCCATTTCTCATTGGGTGTGCTCCCAAGCTCAAGTCAACAGACCTAAAGACAATACGGAGGCAATGGAAACTTCACCACTGTACAGTGTTTCCTGCAGGACTATAAAACATTCTGAGCCCAATTTCTCATTGGGGTCCTGCCAAGCTCAAGTCAACCTTGCTAAAGACAATACCTTGACATTGGAAACTTCACTAGTGTACAGTGTTTCCTCCTGGGCTATAAAACATTCTGAGCCCCATTTCTCGTTCGGTGTCCTCCTAAACTCAATTTGACAGAGGTAAAGCCAATACGGAGGAAATGGAACCTTCACTACTGCACAGTGTTTCCTGCTGGACTATAAAATATTCTGAGCCCCATTTCTCGTTGGGTGTCCTCCCAAGCTCAAGTTGACAGAGCTAAAGACAATACGGAGGCAAACGAAACTTCACTACTGTATAGTGTTTTCTGAGCCCCATTTCTCTTTGAGTGTCCTCCCAAGCTCAAGTTGACAGAGCTAAAGACAATACGGAGGCAATGGAAACTTCACTACTGTACAGTGTTTCCTGCTGGACTATAAAATATTCTGAGCCCCATTTCTCGTTGGGTGTCCTGCCAAGCTCAAGTCAACCTTGCTAAAGACAATACCGAGACATTGGAAACTTCACTAGTGTACAGTGTTTCCTCCTGGGCTATAAAACATTCTAAGCTCCATTTCTTGTTGGGTGTAATTATTCTTTGCTCTGCCGTTTGCTTGACACGGGACCATCATAATAATGCAATAATTACCTCAACTCATTTCTTTAGGATATCAATGATGCCTTTTTGTTGTATTTCTAAAATGCTGAAAGTATTATATGAAGATAATCCTGGCTTATAATTCCGTGCTATAGTTAGGTATTAGCCAATGAACTCCCATTTAGAGTATTCATATATTGCAGTAATTACTACTACTATGGTTATTATTATTAATATTATTATTATTATTATTATTATTATTATTATTATTATTATTATTATTGTCAATAAATTTCTGAAACACTGACTGCAACTCCCTTTTCTTTTTCCAAGGTAAACTGTGGTGCAGATTTTCTTAAGTCATCGGTGAGGTTACTTTTCATCAGGAACCATCTATGACTATTTTTAACCTTAAGCCACCCGGGACGTTGTTTTCCACAGCGTACCAGCTGTGATGCTGTTCTCACCTGGGATTTTCTAATTCAAAGATCCCTTAGCTAACAGTAATATTGTCTATAAATATCTGAAATCATTGTTCAATATTGTCCGAGTAAAAGGTAAAACATAATACCACTTCATCTCTGAGACAATTGTGTTGGTGGCTTTTGCCGTCTCTTTCAATTATATTCCACTGAGTGCTTCTACATCATGGTCAACTTTGATGTAGATTTAATTCAATTTATTTTATTTGTGTGTTTTGACTTCAATTCAAAAGCACTGCATAGTAGTATTGTCATGTTTTAAGGAGGAAGTTTTGAGTAGTATTCTACTGACGTGTTGTTTCAATTTAGAATTAAGTAATATTCTATGTTTTCAGAGCAACCACTTATATTCTCACCATAAACAAAGGCACGGTTTGCCATTCTTAGTCTGATGCACATTACGATGTTGATGTAATTCAGAATCAAAGTTTACACAGACACCCCACTGAGAAACGTATGAGTGAAATTGATATGTTTTAAAGATATAGCCAAATTTCTAAAGACACCCCACTGATAAAAGTTTGAGTGAAATTGATATGTTTTAAAGATATAGCCAAGTTTCTACAAACACCCCACTAAAAAAAGCTTGATTGAAATTGATATGTTTTGAAGATATAGCCAAGTTACTAAAGGCACCCCACTGAGAAAAGTTTGATTGAAATTGATATGTTTTGAAGATATAGCCAAGTTTCTACAGACACCCCACTGAGAAAAGTTTGAGTGAAACTGTAACACTTTACAGATAAAGCTAAGTTTCCACAGACACCCCACTAAGAAAAGAAGTTTGATTTAAATTGATATGTTTGAAGAGATAGCCAAGTTTCTACAGATACCCCACTGAAAAAAGTTTGATTGAAATTGATATGTTTTGAAGATATAGCCAAGTTACTAGAGGCACCCCACTGAGAAAAGTTTGATTGAAATTGATATGTTTTGAAAATATAGCCAAGTTTCTACAGACACCCCACTGAGAAAAGTTTGAGTGAAACTGTAACACTTTACAGATAAAGCTAAGTCTTCACAGACACCCCACTGAGAAAAGTTTAAGTGAAACTGTAACACTATACAGATAAAGCTAAGTTTCCACAGACACCCCACTGAGAAAAGATTGAGTGAAACTGTAACACTTTACAGATAAAGCTAAGTTTCCACAGACACCCCACAGAGAAAAGTTTGAGTGAAATTGGTGTGTTTTAAAGATATAGCTAGGTTTCTACAGACGCCCCACTGAGAAAAATTTTAGTGAAACTGTAACACTTTACAGATAAAGTTAAGTTTCCACAGACACCCCGCAGAGAAAAGTTCGAGTGAAATTGGTGTGTTTTAAAGATATAGCCAAGTTTCTAAATACACCCCACTGAGAAAAGTTTGATTGAAATTGATGTTTTGAAGATATAGTCAAGTTTCTACAGACACCCAACTGAGAAAAGTTTGAGTGAAACTGTAACACTTTACAGATTAAGCTAAGTTTTCACAGACACCCCACTGAGAAAAGTTTGAGTGAAACTGTAACACTTTACAGATAAAGCTAAGTTTCCACAGGCACCCCACTGAGAAAAATTTGAGTGAAATTGATATGTTTTAAAGATAAAACCAAGTTTCCACAGACAAGCCACTAAGAAAAGTTGTCAAGGCTTTGCATTGCATGAAGTCCTGTTAAAGGTATCAGGTCAATATCGAGATCCTAGACATGATTGGAATGACTTTCTAAATCTTTGGCCTAAACCGAAGACCACATTCAGATCTAAGTAATTGTTTTAGCTTCAGCCAGCCTCTTCTTGGCAGAGTTCTTTCTCAAACCAGCAAATATACAATATTAAGAAATAATTCTGATATGGCCATCAAGCTATCTGTCAGGTCAGAGGTTAATCGATTTAAATCAAGCAGGTCATATGCAAAGTATGGCCACTCATCAAAAAGTTGGCCTGTAAGAACAGCTAGATGTTACCAGGTACATGAAGCCAGATCTCTGGTAGCTAGTCTTTGATATCTGCATTAACAATGACTAAATTCAACAGCATTGGAAACAATCTGAAAATTACTGGCCAACTCCAAACAATTATGCATATAAAGAACATAATAAATCTCTGTACTTGTATTGTTTGAAACCTCAAATAAAAACCAAATTTTACTCACTTGTTTTCCTCTATCCCAGTTGAAAATTGGTCTTAGTATTTACATTATCATTTTGACATTTACAATTGTTCTTTAGGTCAATGAAATATTTCCAAAAGACAGAATTTTCCAACATCCTCAATGTTTTCTTATTCAGTAAGCCTCCATGAAGTCCGTTAATTCTATTTCATGAAGGATTTTGTGCGTTTTGGGCAATCTAGTCCAACTCAGTCCGTCACTAAAATAGAAACATTTAAATATTCTAATAACATTATGGAGATCTGCAGCCAAATGTAAACAGCAGGAAACATTGTCCTTCAGATATCATGTACAAAATTCTCTTAATGGGGTCTAAGACCTAAGTTTTAGACACAAAATACATGGTATGGTCCCACTCGAACACGGGAGGATGTAGTCGGGCACTCGAGGATGACTCTAGGATGAACTAAAGTGAAATTTAGAAGCAATGCCGTGACAGTGCATTTATCCTCGCTGTACGACCCCTCTCTCCAGTGGTAGATGGCCTCCCAAGTGTGTCATTTAAGCAATGTGTTCCTAGCCCCACACCCTTTCATAAGCTGGTTGGGGTCCACCTTGGTCAACCAGCTGTACTAACCATGTGTCACACGATCGAACATAAATTATTCTGTATATATTATGCTTATATCTGCGCTCTTCCCTCGCACTAAAAAGAACCAGAACAAACATGTCTATGAGTGGCCTATGTAACATTGTCATTTCTCAAACATGTATTTTCCGGTTGACTTGAGTTTTGTATATAAAGGAGAGTGTTCTTTAATAATACAACTCAGTTGATTGCTTCCTGCCTTTGAGTCACAACCCTTCTCTCGGCTCGTCACATTGGTGACCCAGGAAGTTGCCTCGCTTCCACCGCCCTCCACCCCCACCCCCTCGCCCCTCCATCGTTGGTACTATGACGGACTCTACGGCAGTTGGCGCTACGACCGCTCCATTCAAATTTTCATCGTTTGCCAGCGGAGAGGCGTTTGCTTGGTATCAGCGCATAGAAGTCCAGTTTCACATTATGGGCGTGACTCGCTCAACCACCAAAGCAGATTATGTTCTCGCGGCGATACCCGAGGACACCTTACCAGGAATATCAGACTGGTTTTGTGAACATGGAGACCACCCAATAGCGTATGAAGCCCTCAAAGCATACCTTCTGCAGCAGTACTCGCCGTCGCCAGCCGCCCGTATAGCAAAGCTTTTTCAGCTCTCACAACAACCGTTGGGGGACCAAAGGGCTTCGCTTGCCCTCAGGGAAATGACCAGTATCGCTCGCCTTTAACCTGCCGCAGACGGCTGTCCTCGTGAGGTGAACCTACTTCGTGCCCTTTGGATACGCCGTTTACCCGGACCTATACGCGCTGCCATACCCAATGTCGATAGTTTACCCATAAAGGACTTGATGACCAAAGCCGACGCCCTCATGGACAGCCACTTCAAGACCTCCATCAACGCCTCCACCCCTGACGAAGAGGATGCCTATTCAACGTCAACCGAAGCTGACATGAATGCCGTAGGACATGCACGCCTACCCCGTGACGTGCCGAAGCAGTGACAAAGCCTCCCACCACCCACCGATGGCTCGCGCCCCAACGAACAACTTCTACAGCCACTTACTACCTCCCATCAGCCGCAGTTTTGCTACTACCACTTCAGATTCCGGGCAACCGCGAAGAAATGTGCCAAGGATTGTCAGTGGCCGAAAAACGTGTAATTAGGCCATAGCTCGTGGCGGTGGACTCCCGTGTTTCTAATCATTTCTTTTTACAGGATGCAAGAACGGGCATGCGATTTTTGGTAGACACGGGTGCTTGTCGTTCTCTTTTGCCAAGGAAACTCTTCAAGGCACGAAGTAGTCTGTCTACATCTGCCGACGTCCGCTTGGTAGCTGCCAACAGATCTGCGATACCCACCTACGGTTACGAGAACCTCACATTATCGTTCGGAAACGGTAAATTCAATTGGAAGTTTCTCGTTGCTGACGTCACAATGCCAATCCTCGGTGCGGATTTCCTCTCTCATTTCCACCTTCTGGTTGATGTCGCCCAACGATGATTGGTCAACGCAGACTCGCACTTTTCAAAACCTCTTCTACCCGCCCCCTCTAACCTCGCTCTCCACATCAGCGCACCCACGGATGCCTACGCCCACCTCCTCATGTCGTACCCGGAAGTTTTCCGTCCAGAACTTCACCAAATGCCCCCGGTTCGTGCCAAGCAAGGTATTTATCACCATATCAAGACGACGGGACCCCAAGTCTTTGCAAAATTCAGACGTCTGGCACCGGAACGATTGGCAGCTGCCAAACAGACGTTCGTCGAAATGGAGGAAATGGGCCTTTGCCAAAAGGCCTCCAGCCCATGGTCGTCACTCTTACACATCATTCTGAAGAAAGACGGCTCCCTCCGTCCATGCGGGGATTACAGGCGCCTGAACATGCATACAGAACTGGATCACTACCCCCTCCCAAACAATGCCGACGTGACCTTCTACCTGCACAAAGCAAAGGTTTTCTCTACGCTCGACCTCCTGAAGGGGTATTATCAGGTGCATATGAACCCAAAAGACATACCCAAGACCCACATCACCACTCTGTTTGGTACATACACCTTCAATTACTCCTGTTTTGGCCTTCGTAATGCTGGGGCCACGTTTCAACGTCTCATGGATGACATCTTAGCGGACCTCCCTTTCTGTGTATGTTATGTGGACGACATACTTATGTTCTCCTCCTCAAAAGGGGAACACCTCCGTCACCTACGCATCGTGCTCGACGGCCTGCAACAAAACGGCCTTGTAGTCCGGTACGACAAGTGTACCTTTGGCACCAACGAAGTGTCGTTCTTAGGGCAATGCATCACTCCTGAAGGAGTCCATCCCCTCCCTGAGAAGGTAGCAGCCGTTCAGGACTTCCCCGTGCCCTCGACCATCAAAGCTCTGCATGAATTCTTGGGCATGATCAACTATTATCACCGTTTTCTGCCGGCTATTGCAGACACTCTTGCTCCCCTCTACGCCTCCCTCAAGGGCAAGCCAAAGGACCCGAAGTGGGGTCCCCTTCAAGAAGCAGCCTTCTGCAATGCAAAGAAGGCCCTATCAACTGCTACGGCTCTCACTTTTCCTATCCCACATGCCCCTCTCCTTCTCTCCAGCGATGCCAGCGACGTCGATATTGGTGCAGTATTCGAGCAGGTGGTCAACGGCTCGCCCCGCCCATTGGCCTTCTTCAGCAGAAAACTGTCCAAGGCAGAACCGTGTTATTCTACCTTCGATTGAGAATTGCTGGCGGTGCACTTGGCTGTCCGTCATTTTCGTCATTTTTTAGAAGGTACTCCCTTCGTCATTCACACAGACAACATGCCTCTGGTGCACGCCTTCACTCGACAGTCTGATGCCTGGTCCACCCGTCAACGCTGACATCTCTCCGCCGTGGCTGAATACAATTGCACCCTTCAATACGTCCCTGGGAAAATGAATCCCGTTGCCGATGCCCTGGCAAGAAACACGTTGGCTGCCAGTCAACTGGGATTGGATTACAACGCCCTGGCTGAAGCCCAACGACAGGATCTAAAGTATCCAGCTTGTAGGACATCCTGCACGTCCCTCCGTTGGGAAGACTTTCCCCTCGAAGACTCCAACACCACCCTCCTCGGTGACGTCAGTACTGGTATACCGCGACCTTGGATTCCTGCTCCCATGCGCCGACAGGTGTTTGATTTCATTCACGGCCTTTCACATCCCTCGTGCCGTTCTACTGCACAATTACTGAAGGCAAAGTTCATTTGGCACAGCATGTCTAAGGATGCTAAGGATTGGGTCTGCGCCTGTACTTCTTGCTAAACTTCCAAAGTACATCGACACACGGATTCAGGAGTGGGCACCTTTCCTCAACCTCAGCGTCGTTTCGCACACATTCACGTCGACATTGTAGGCCCCCTACCCACATGACAAGGACATCGTTACCTGTTTACTGTCATCGACCGCTCCACTCGTTGGCCTGAAACCATTCCCATGGAAACTGCAACGTCTGCCTCATGTACATCTGCCTTACTCTAGATGGATGTCAAGATTCGGTATCCCTGAGCATATTACTTCTGACAGGGGAACTACTTTCACCTCTCAATTGTGGACATCATTAGCTAATATCCTGGGCTTCACCCTACATCAGACAACGGCCTACAACCCCACTGCCAATGGAATGGTTGAACGTTTTCATCGCACCCTCAAAGCAGCTTTGATGTCCCGCTGCAAGGATTGCAACTGGTTTACTCAGCTTCCCTGGGTCCTTCTTGGACTAAGAACCACTCCTAAAGATGCCCTCGACATCTCGGCAGCTGAAATGGTGTATGGCGACCCGTTGGTCGTCCCTGCCAAGTTTTTTCCTTCTACAACCTCCTCCGACGATCTCCAGCGCATACGTCACGTCGTGGGAAAATTTACCCCATGCCGCCAGACTTACAAGCCCCCAGCGAAGCATCACATACCAACGGACTTGCACTCTGCACCGCACGTCTTCCTGCGCAACGACACTAGCAAGCCACCACTAACGCCCCCTTACACGGGCCCATTCCTTGTGATCCGACGCAGTCTGAAAGCATTCCTACTAAACATTCGGGGAAAAGAAGACTGGGTCTCCATTGATCGTCTAAAACCTGCTTATCTTCTGCCAGATGACCCGCCTACAGTTCGCCTCTCTAGATCAGGGCGCCCTATTTAACATGTACAGTATGTCATTTTTAGGGGGGGAGCCATGTACCAACTGTGTGTCACACAATTGTACATAATTTTTTTGTATATATTATGCTTGTATCTGCGCTCTTCCCTCGCACTAAAAAGAACCTGAATGATCATGTCTCCGGTTTTGATCTGTAATATTGTCTGTCTCTCGAACATGTTATGTCCTGTTGCCTTGAGGTTTTGTATATATAGGAGAGTGTTCCTTAATAAACAACTCAGTTGATTGCATCCTGCCTCTGAGTTCACAACCCTCTCTCAGCCCGTCATAATATATATATATTTTATATATATATATATATATATATATATATATATATATATATATATATATATATATATATATATATATATATATATATATATATATATATATATATATATATATATATATATATATATATATATATATATATATATATATATATATATATATATATATATATATATATACACTCAATTGAATAAATAAATAAAAAAGTTATTATATCATCAAAGGTTCTTACCATACGAGAATACTCGAGTCTACATAATTACCTTATTGACTCTAGTCACGCAAGACTAAATTAGAAATGACACTATGAGGGATATTACTCGAGTGCCATATGTGGATAAGATCATGATGAGGGGTAGATGGAGATGGTCTGGGCATGCTCTTCGCACTCCCCCAAGAGAGATTAGTTCACCAAACGTTTAACAGGGCTCCAAAAGGAGGTAGAGGAGTTGGAAGACCCAGACCTATATGGCTCAGGACTATGAAGGGCGAAGTAGGAGAGGATGAATGGAGAAGTATTGATTTAAAATCTCAAGATAGAGATGATTGGCGAAATAACTGCAGGACAAAGGCCTCAGATATGTCCTTAGTCATGCCTGGGGTTTGGCCAATTTTTTCACCAAGTTGGCCCCTTCAGATTGGTGATGGTGGGAGACTCTCTTCTGGTGGCTCATAGCAAACCAACCTAGTATGGGTTTGCTGATAATGGTGATGCACAAACACAGAAGAGACAATTTCATATATATATATATATATATATATATATATATATATATATATATATATATATATATATATATATATATAATGTATTATTATTATCATATATATGTATATATATACATATATATATATATATATATATATATATATATATATATATTTATATATATATATATATATATATATATATATATATATATATATATATATATATATATATATGATATATATTTACATTATTATAGTCTGGGGTAGTGCCATAGCCTTTGTACCATGGACTTCCACTGTCTTTGGTTAAAGTTCTCTTGCTTGAGGGTACACTTGGGCACACTATTCTATCTCATTTCTCTTCCTCTTGTTTTGTTAAATTTTTCATAGATTATATTGGGTATATATATATATATATATATATATATATATATATATATATATATATATATATATATATATATATATATATATATATATATTTATATTATTACTAGCAAAGCTACAACCCAAGTTGGAAAATCAAGATGCTATAAGCCAAAGGACTCCAATAGGGAAAAATAGCTCAGTAAGGAAAGGAAACATGAACATAAATAAATGATGAGAATAAATGAACAATAAATCATTCTAAAAACAGTAACAACGTCAAAACAGATATGTCATATATAAACTATAAAAAGACTCATGTCAACCTGGTCAACATAAAAACATTTGCTCCAACTTTGAACTCTTGAAGTGCTACTGATACAACTACCCGTTTACACACACACACACACACAATACATATATATTTATATATATGCAACCTCGCCATCCTTGTGAGGTTGGTATTAGGATATAGGGGTGCCTATAAGTCTATCTGCCGAGTTATCGGCAGCCATTGCCTGACCCTCCCTGGACCTAGTTTGATGGAGAAGGAAAGGCTGGGCACCTATCATGTATTTATATTGTTTGTATCTAGGGCATTTTCCTGTCACTTGCCTCTGCCATTCATGAGGGACGTTTAAACCTGTGGTCACTGACAACTACTGGTTGAAATTCGGCTTCCGTAATGCCTTACTGTGTAACCCCATTTATTCTTATTGCCACCTTCAGTGCAGGTAAAGGCATGAAGTTTATTTCTCTCTGTCTTCTTAGTAACGAAAACAATCTTCAGCCTGTATTTTTATTTAAACTTACTGGACAGGCCTTTTTTTAAAATAAATGTATATTACAAGTTGGACAGACAATTCTATATTTTTGGCGAAAGTATGGAAATGGCGTCTTTATGATGTATTTGATAGTCTTGGTGTTTGAAGGCGCCCATGATATGCGACTATTATTTCTTAATAATTTGAATACTTAAGAATGAGCACCGCTTGCAATGATATGCATAAACACATACATATACACAAACACACACACACGTTGTTGCAACACAGTTCAACAATGCTGCCTTACAAGGAGGTGACTTTATGGTCCACATCCTCAATTAACTCGAAGGAGACTGAATTTGCCAAGTAGTAATGGCCTCGCTGATTGCCATGTTGGTCCACGTTTGTCCAAGACCACTCAGAATTCATTCACAGTAGAACGACATTGAAGAAGAAGAATGAAAAGAAGCGTTTACCTTGAGCAGAATGGCGTTGGAGGAGAAGAATGAAAAGAAATGTTTATCTAGAACAGAATGGTGTTGAAGAAGAAGAATGAAAAGAAGAGTTTTATTTAGAGAAGAACTAGATTGAAGAAGAAAGTCCATATTTTAATCATGAAGAAATTCCATTTCAGTTTTATATAAATCATAACATAATTCATCCTAAACAAAATAGTGGAGGACGAGTTATTCATATTTTATTTCACAAGGAAAAATGTATATTTCATTTATTTTATGTAATTTCTTATAAATTGCAATTGAAGAAATGTGTTCTCTTCTAACATTCCTTTTGACATTTTTTTCTAGTTTCATTCACATTTATAGCTCATCCCTCCATTAGCTAACTCTATTCGTACCAACCCAGTATAAATTAGCATATGGATCCTCAGATCATAAATGGTTTCTTTCCTTCCACTTCCAAGCTTTGGCATTCTCGGGCTGCTTGCATATGCCCGAATTATTATAATCTTTGTTCTTTCAAGAGGGAAGTACTTTTATTATTGAGGCTAGCCTCTCATTTTATCATTAATCATTTCTTTTATTTTTTTTCCAATCATCCCGTTTTCCTTCCTTGCAAGTTTTTACTTTTTCTTTTCATTCACTTTCTGTATCTTGTTTCCATTAGACATTAGTATAAATAGCGGTGCTCGGCTACCCATCGGGCTACTATAAACATTAAGTAGTGTGTATATTTAGTCCAAGTAATTATTTATAATTCATTTATTCTTTCCTAATTTTATATAATATATTCAGTATTTATTATTTTGTATTCACCGTTTTTTTGGTTCTTTTACGATTATTTATTACAATTGGAGGAAATTTAGTATTTTCTTCAGCAGGGACTTCAGTTGTGTGTAAGAATATAATAGATACACTGCATTGTAATCATCTTATGGAAACAATCTTTTCATGAATGTATAATGACTTTTAAATATCTCTTTGGAGTGATATTTTCATGAATGTATAATCTATTTCCATCATACGCCTTGTAACAATGTTAGAATATTTGTTTTAGTTAATACATTAACAGTTATTTTAAGTCATTTATTAAGCGTTTATTAATTTAGTTATCTTTTAAATCTTTGAATTTCAAAACAGACGAAGCCAGTCTGGTGGCCAAATTTTCCCCTAAACTCCCTAGAGTCACGAGAGAATAGTCTTTATATTGACAAATTACATCCCTGCATTTTCTCCCTTTCTTTGACCTAATAAAGAGATGTTTGGATAAGAGCGAAGGGGAGGTGAAAAATGCGACAGACAGACAGAGAGAGAGAGAGAGAGAGATAGAGAGAGAGAGAGAGAGAGAGAGAGAGAGAGAGAGAGAGAGAGAGAGAGAGAGAGAGAGAGAGAGAGAGAGATATGGGGAAGGCGAATGAAGGCTCCAACGATTTATGCACTGGCTGACGATGGCTCAGTGATTTGTCATCCCTTTTTGACGGAAGCTTTGTGAGTGAAAAATTACTTTCTTCTCCGAGATGAGGTATTTTAACGGGGACAGGAGACGACTCTCCCCCCAAAGCAAACTTTCCCCTCCATTTCCCTTCCTTGTAGGGAGCCTTGGGAGGATATGGGTAGGAAAAAGAGTTTTCAAAAAGGGCCGAAATGGATGAGAGAAGTTTCAAAAGTGGTCTTTCGGGCGAGATGACAACATAGAGGGGAAACGGGAGATGCGAAGGTGATGTTAAAATGGGTGAATTGGAAGAATGTGGAAGGAATAAAGGGAATAATACTCGTGTTTCTCTCCTCTAATATATTCGAATCCTTTTCAGCATGATTTTGTTGACCTTTGACATTTTTTTTTTGGTCTATTTTATCAGGAAAGTTGCCAATTTTGAAAAATCTGGTATGTAAAATCAGAGAAAAATAGTTTTGTTGTTAGCAATAATATGAATATTAAGATTATTGTTATTATTATCATCATTTTTATGTTATTTCTGTTTTTCCTGTTACCCTTTTTATCATTTTATAGATATTTTTAGTATTATTCTATGTAAACTAGAATTCTCATACGTTGATGAATTACTATTTAGCCTTCATCGATTATATAATGAAAATTACCAATTACAACTCTTAATGTTTTTCCCTGCAATAATATTATATCTTTCTTAAACCAATTGTCCTGTTCTACTCAGCCTCAAAACAGTTAAAAACTTGAAAGCGAATAAACTGAGGAACTAGGTCACGACTCACTATACCCCGTTTTCAGTTGCTGTTAACAACTGAAGACAGCTGGTTTGTGCTGTCTTTTTTAAGTATACTATAAGATAAGTAAAATAGAAAGTAAATGGAAATAGCTCTTTATCAGTTGCTTTTAACGACTAAAGACCGATAACCTTTGCCAATATTATACTTTTTATTTTATTTACAGTTCGTCAAAATACATAGACTAATGAATATCTATGGTGTTCCCATGTGATAAAAACAAAAGAAAAATCCTCATATGTTATTTTTTTTTTTTCCCCAGAAGGGTAACTATTGACTTACCTTTTAAAGTCCTCTGATCTTTTCAACATGGCGGTCGACTTGACACTTTTTCAGCGAACTCCGTTGTATCATAAATTTTTTCATCTTTACCGGATGTAACACAGTAAACTAATGGCAATGTTTTACTTTGAGAAACAACACAATGCAAAGTATACAGTTGTTTTCCGAGTGGTGCACAGTTAAAAGTACCATCACTTAACCACTTTTTCTTATTTTTCAAGACTTCCAAATTCTTTCTGGTTGTGTAAATATGCACGCTTTCCGATTCATACCATAAAAAACGTTCACCTCTTGCAGTTACCGATAAATCTTCATCGGCACTTTCACGCACTCTTGCACGTCTTACACTGCGTGCAAGGGAGTCTTTCACAGGCAGAGCACCGCATATACTTAATGATAAATCTTGTGTACAGTGATTAATTACTGAAGATATAGTTTCATCAGATTTAAGAGCGTGTTTTTTCATATTTTCCATAACTTTCAAAGCACTCGTGTGTGCTTCATCTGGTGGATGCAAATGATTGTTAGAATTTTTTTCAATTAAATCATTACAAGTGATTATACTGGCACTGCACACAGCACGTTTTTCACACCTCCAATAAGTACGTCCTTCTTTTCTCCTGTTAACAATGTATGCATATCCTTCAAATATAAGTTTTTTTCCTCCTTTGTTACTCGCGATGATTTCCATTTTGGTGTGAAGAGATTTCTTACAAAAATATAAATGATTGTTTGAGGAAAAGTAGCGTAAGTTTTGTCTTCTTTTTAAGTGAAAAAGAAATGTAAAATGAAGAACAGTTTGTTGGGTAGTTAACACGTTTTCACTGTCATTTAAACAGACAACACAATTATTAATTTATTCAGTCTGTAATATGTTTTTAAGAGTAACTGCAAAATAAGCGCATTTTGAATGTTAGGCATTTTGTCCAGTAGGCAATATGTCTGTTAGGCATTTTGTCCGTGTTGATGAATTAGGCATTTTGTCCTTAGGCATTTTGTCCTTAGGCATTTTGTCATTAGGCATTCTGTCCTACTACCGTTGCAATCATGTCCGGAAACACGTGAACATTTCTCCCACATTTGTTATAATCACCCCAGCCTCCCCCATTTCATTTCCTGCACTCCTACACCACCTCCTGACTATCCTCCATCCTGGTTACAAAAGAGAGAGAGAGAGGACAAGAAGAAGAACGAAAGGAGGAGAAATACTTTTGTGTGTCGTCCAAACCTTATTTATTAGTAATGATTGCGGCTAAGGCTAACTCCTCCCTGACCAGCGTTGGTCCACTTTGGCTTTACGTGACCTGAGTTACACCGAAAAGAATTCTAGAACATCGGGGGCCGGGTCGAGGGAAGGATAGGGGTGATCGGAATACACTAAAAAAGGAAAGAAATCTCGAAATAAAGACAAGGGGGAAACGAAATCAAGTGAGATTTGGGTGGAGAAAGAAAACGAATTTAAAACCCTCCTTGAAGGAAACGAAGTTTTGAAACGAGTTTTGTGGAAACACGAGAGAAAGATGTATTGTTTTTTTCTGAATCTTATCCTGGGGAGGAAACTGAAAAAGCTTCTCTGTAAGATCCAAAGCTGGTTTATTATGGCAAAGTGCGAATCCTATAAAGTTAGGTCCTCTGAGGGCGTCTGTCATTTGTTCGCGAAAACAACGAACGCAATTCGAGGTGGTTCCATTTCCATGTAAATCAGGCAAACAGGTTTCAAGTGATTTAATGACAACAAGGACTCCTTTGTGCAAAGATCCTTTGCCTTGTCAGTGTATGTAAGTGGGTTTACAAAAAACAGATTAGGGATGGATGGTTTTGATCCAGGCTTACGAGTGAAGTTCTCTCAAATTTTCAACGCTTACAATTAAGGAAATGAAGAGCTCTTGGAATTGGGGCATCTGGAATGAAACACTCTTGTGAATGCATTCACCTATCGACAGTCAAATCTTGACAAAGTTCACTAAAATTCGTGGTGTCGTTATCTTCCATATAATTCTTTTTGTGAGCAGTTGACATAATCTACATGAAATTTCAAAATAGATTTTCTTGAAAAAGATATAGCTCTTTTATATAAACAATAAATCATAAGAACTGTAAGGTTGTTACAACTTCCATTACTTAATAAAGGAATGTTAGGGTATACTCGCTTTTTTTTTTTCCATTTTCATCTCCAGTTGCTCAGTGGCTACTTTCCTCTTGGCGAGAGTAGAAGAGAGTCTTTATCTTTGGTGAGCAGCTCTTCTAGAAAAAGGAAACTCAAAAATCAAGCCTTTGTTCTCTAGTCCTGGGTAGTACCATAGCCTGAGTACCATGGTCTTCCATGGCCATGGGTTAGAGTTCTCTTGTTTAGGGGTACACTCTGGCACATTATACTATCGTATTTTTCGTCCTCTTGTAATTTTGGAGTTTTTACAGTTTATGTATGAAAGATGTTAATGTTGTTACTGTTCTTGAAATATATTTTAATTGTCCATTACGTCTCTTGTAATTCATTTATTCCCTTATTCCCTTTTTTCCAGTGGGATACTATACCTGTTTGACTCTTTGGGCTATAGTATCCTGCTTTTCCAACTACAGTTGTAGCTTAGCAAGTAATAATAATAATAATAATAATAATAATAATAATAATAATAATAATAATAATAATAATAATAATATTATCTATTATGCGTGTTTGTGGGAGATATATGCTATTAGCATAGGTGATTCAATATTTACATTTTTATCCTTTACAAATTTAAGAAAAAAAATCAAAATTAATGTCTTTGTTCTATACAACATTCAGTATTTTGTGTTCCAAACAAATTCAGTATTTTTGGTTCCAAACAAAATAAAGAAAATACCTTAGTTGCGCCACACAAAATTAAGGAATTATTTTAATTTATCCTTACAGAATGCAGAATTAACTTTTTTGTTCTTCTCAAACTTCAGATTTAACTTTTCTCCAACTGCAGAATTAACTTCTGCGATTCAAACCAACTGCAGAAGGAAGTTATTCGTGCAAACTAAACATGAGAAATAAACTTTTTGTTCTCATTATTCTCTTTTTATTTTTTTTTTCACTTATAATATTAAAAATAGTATTTTTTTTTCAATAAAAAAAATCATAATTAAATTCAACCCCATCGCTAAATGTATTGATGTTATCCAAATAAATGTTCTTGTCATTGTAATTCCATATGGAATGTGTTTCCAAAACCATATTACAACTCTGTTTAAAGATTATGATACAATGTGTGCAACACATGTCTTCATTTATAAATATCCACGTACAAAACACGTCTTTATTTATAAAGATTATGTACAAAACACGTCTTCATTTATAAGCATCCACGTACAAAACACGTCTTCATATGTAAACATTACGTACAAAACACGTTTTCATATGTAAACATCTGTCTTCATTTATAAACATTACATACCAAAAACATCTTCATACATAAACATCTCTGTCTTCATTTATAAATATCCACGTACAAAACACGTCTTTATTTATAAAGATTATGTACAAAACACGTCTTCATTTATAAGCATCCACGTACAAAACACGTCTTCATATGTAAACATTACGTACAAAACACGTTTTCATATGTAAACATCTGTCTTCATTTATAAACATTACATACCAAAAACATCTTCATACATAAACATCTCTGTCTTCATTTATAAATATCCACGTACAAAACACGTCATCATGTATAAAAATTCACTGCCAAAACATGTCTTCATTTATAAACGTTCACATAAAAAAATCAGGTCATAATTTTAAACATCTACGTACAAATCACGTCCCCATTTCAAACATCCACATACAAAACAGTTTTCATTTATAATCATTCTCATACAAAACACGCATTCATTTATAAACATTCACATACAAACCCCGTCTTCATTTATAGACATTCACATACAGAACACATGTTTATTTATAAACATTCACATAAAAAAACACGTTTCCGTATACAAACATACAAGGCATGTCTTCACATACAAATGACGTCTTCATTTGTAAATGTCCACGTACAAAACATGTCTTAATTTATAAACATCCACATACAAAATCCAAGTACACAAGACTTCTTAGTTTATAAATATATATGTACAAAACACGTCTTCATTTATAAACATCCATTTACAAAACATGTCATAATTTATAAACATCCATGTACAAAACACGTCTTCATTTATAAACATCCACATACAAAACAAGTCTTCATTTATTGAAATGCACATTCAAAACATGTCTTCATTTGATAAACACTTCATCATTTATAAACATCCACCTGCAAAACACTCATTCTTTTATAAACACCCATATACATAACATTTCTTCATTTATATACATCCACTTACATAACACGTCTTCATTCACAAACATTCACTTACAACACACTTCTTTATTTACAATCATCCACGTACAAAACACTTGTTCATTTACGAACATCCATGTACAAAACACGATTTCCTTTATAAATATCCACATACAACATTTCTTCATTTATAAATATCCACGTACAAAATACTTCTTCATTTATAAACAATCACATTCAAAACACGTCTTCATTTATAAACATCCACCTACAAAACACGTCTTCATTTATAAACATTCACGTTCAAAACACGTCTTCATTTATAAACATCCACGTACAAAAGAGGTCTTCATTTATAAACAAATATATACAAAACACGTCTTTATTTTTAAACATACATGTACAATTTACGTCATCATTTACAAATATTGTCGTAAAAAAGTCTTTATTTATAAATATCTACACACAAAACAAGTCTTCATTTATAAACGCCCACCTAAAAACAACTCTTCATTTATAAACATCCAAATACAAAACAACTCTTCATTTATATACATCCACATACAAAACAACTCTTCATTTATAAACATCCACATGTAAAACAGGTCTTCATTTATAAACATTCACATACAAAACAATTATTCATTTATAAACATCCACATATAACACACGTCTTCATTTATACACATTCGCGTACAAAACACGTATTTATTTATAAACAACTTCATTTCAACGTACAAAACACGTCATCATTCATAAACTTATAGTGCAAAACACCTCTTTATATATAAAACTTCCACGTACAAAACACGTGTTAATTTATAAATTTCCACGTCCGAAACACGATTTCATATATACTCAGTCACGTACAAAACACGTCTTCTTTTAGAAAATTCTGCGTACAATACTGATTATAAAAACGTCCCTTCAGGTTTTACGAATAGTGCGATATCAGATTTACAACACATGCAATTATAATCATTAAATATCATATATTACTCTTAATGACAACGCTAATGACGTATTTGTGAAGTATTTCAAATTCTAAGCTATGATATATATATAATGGTTATCTCCTGAAAAGCTTATAAGATATTGAATGGATTCCTGGGGATTTATATCGAATGTTACTTGAATCCCGTTATTAGATTTCACGACTTTATATCTGCATCAAAGATTATTTTTCTCCCTATATAGTTTAATTTCTCTCTCTCTCTCTCTCTCTCTCTCTCTCTCTCTCTCTCTCTCTCTCTCTCTCTCTCTCTCTCATTGGGTAATCCAAGACAGTTCCATATATTGTTTTCACATATATATATATATATATATATATATATATATATATATATATATATATATATATATATATATATATATATATATATATATAGACCAACTTTCTGTGTATATGTAAATTACAACATTCGGTTTAGACACCCTCTCTCTCTCTCTCTCTCTCTCTCTCTCTCTCTCTCTCTCTCTCTCTCTCTCTCTCTCTCTCTCTCCACGTTGGTTAATACGGTAGTTCCCTATTTCGTTTGTACATAAGCAAACAAGGTTGCTGTTATGTAGTGAACGTAGGCCAGCCACACAAATATCCCCCAAAATTCCCCAACCCCAAACCGTGGCCCAAGAGGAAGCGTGTGTCCTTGTGGCCTAGTTCCGCAACTAACTCGAAGCTAATTTAATTTGTCAAGTGGTAATGGCTTCTCTGATTGCGAAGTTGGTCTGCGTTTGTTCAAGACCACTAACAAGACATCGCAGCAAAAAGAAATTAGAACGTAACAAGAAGAAGGGAAGAAGAAAAAGAAGCAATGTTGAAATGTATTAAAATAAGGAAAGGCGGTTATTTCTAGTACTCGATTTTAAAACAAATAATTATATGTAGGTTTTTTTTAATGGTTTCTTTTGTTCAGTTTAGTCTATTTAGCAAGTATTTTCTTTAAGTTCTGCTTGTTTTATTATTTTTCTCTAACATTTGAAGGAATATTTTGTGTTTCACAAGTTCATTAATACTTAAGAAAGGTTTATATCGTTCGTAAAAAACTTAGATATTTCCTGATAATTTATTAAGAAAACCAATTTGATTTGCATATTGTCATAAAAAATATTCTTTACTCCTCTTAGTTTTATTCATAATTATAATTTATTTCTTAAGTTTAATTTGGTATGTAATTATTTTTTTTTCTTTTTTTTTTTTTTTTTTTTTTTTTGAGAGAGAGAGAGAGAGAGAGAGAGAGAGAGAGAGAGAGAGAGAGAGAGAGAGAGAGAGAGAGAGAGAGAAAATTACTATTGTGGAGTATTTTTCATTGATATGGAATTATTGGAAAGTTTTCTCTCGTCTATTCCCCTCTAGTTATCTGGTATTTATTTAGATTATTGTCACTGTTTTTATTCATTTTCTTGTCCCCCATTTTTTACATTTACCAATATGATTGTTCACACTTCTGATAGCTAACCCAGAAACAAAGGAGATTATTATAAGTTTCGGTCGTAACTTTCCCTCATTTTACGCAGCCTTGAGTCTCATTTTGATATATTCCTGCTCACACCAGACTCCTTCAAATCTGTTTTGATCCTTTTCGATCATGGCATCACTTGGCTACAGAAGTTGCAGCTTAGGTAGAATCATTTAGATGTTAGGCACTTTTCATCTATTTGTTGATCCTCTTTAACTATCCAGTCCTTACGAAATGTTCCTAGAGCAAAAAACCCTCTGAGGGCTTATGGGCATACGTATTATAAACAACAACAACAACAACAACAACTCATTTATCAAACATTGTAATCTGTACTCTTCCTTATCACACCTGCTGAAATTTCATGAATTCTGAGTTCATCTTTTACAATGTTTCCCAAATTAAGAATATTATAAAACCTCTGTGAGATCTTTCTTTAATGTCAAATCAGGATCATCATCATTATTGTTCTAATAATAGTTTTTATAATTTTTTTTATTTATTTATTTATTTCAAGTCATGGGTTCAATGCAATGTGAAATTATTATTATTATTATTATTATTATTATTATTATTATTATTATTATTATTATTATTATTATTATTATTATTATTGTTGTTGTTGTTGTTGTTGTTGTTGTTATTATTTTTTCTTATCAGACATTAAACATTCAACTATTTGACGAAGAGCCATTGGTCTTTAAAATTTACGTACGATTCCTAATATGGTGACTTGTTACTATTTTCTTTATAATAAAAAGCAAACTATATCTGTGATTATTCTATTCAACCATTTTAGTATAC
>NW_027168790.1:12500-42500 GCF_036898095.1 Palaemon carinicauda | reverse complement strand
TCCTTCTATCACAACGACCCGGGCATATGTGGTTTCTATCTCTACCTAGTAACTTTTTCTTTTACTTTAGTATGCTAGTTAGCTAGGTGAATGTGTCTGAGGAATTGTAATAACCAGTTTGTTTTTTTCTTCCCTAAAGTTCAGTTTTCAAGGGATTTCTTTGTAATTTTAAGTTATTAATTGTAATAAATAATTTAAGTGTTTGTTTTGTCTCTGTATCCTTCTCTTTGAGGAAGTTCCTTGGATTGTTTTTGTTCTGGTACGAGTCCTACTCATTATCATAGTGGTAAGGGCTTTATGATAGATAAAGAATCTGTGAACTCTTTACCATCTCTTAAGAGTTCATAACATAAATGGCGACCGTGACAGGATCTATTACCAGACATTAACGTTCACAGGATTTTCTCGAGGAGGAGTGCAGAGAAAAGTGGGAAGATAGTTTTGCTTGATAGGCCTTTAAGTGATAGGAGTATTTTCTCCGCCCTCCCCCCTCTCTCTCTCTTTCTCTCTCCCTCATAACTTAGAATATGCCTTATTTCGAGCTTCAAGTTGAGGAGGCTGCGGCGGAATTTCTCAGTAGCCCTGATTAGGAAGACAATATTTTTGATTTGAAAAGAGAGGAGTTGTGGTTCTTGTCTCAGTTTTTGCATTTGGAACTGCCATCAGAAATTCGTAAGGGACAGTTACTTAAATTAGTACTGAAAGCTGCTAAAGAGCAAGAAAAGAGAGTAAGTGTTTCACATACGAACAAAGATGAAGAACAGGACAAAGTCACTGACGATGGAAGTCAGGAACTAGATAGAAGTAACATTCATCAGGTAAGTGAGTTGAGACTCAGTATTTTGAAGGAGGAAGCAAGGGTTAAAGAGTTAGAGTTAACAGCCTTGCGGTTGCAAGCTGAAGAAAGAGCTAAAGAAAGGGATCACGAGATTATCTTGCAGAGAATACGTAACGGTAATAATAATAGAAATAGTAGTTCTGGGGATAATTTTAATGTAACGTCAGCGTTGAAATTGGTACCTTTGTTCAATGAGGAAGATGTTCCAGAATTTTTCACTTCTTTCGAGAGGATAGCTAAAAGGTTGATTTGGCCAAAAGACATGTGGACCACTATGATTCAGTGTCGATTGAAAGGGAAGGCTCAGCGTGTATATAACACACTTAATGAAGATCTTTGTAACGATTACGATACAGTGAAAGCCATAATTCTTAAAGCCTATGATTTATTCCTGAGGCCTATAGGCAGAAATTTCGCAATCTTAAGAAAGAGTCAGGGATGACATTTGTGGAATTTGCGAGGCATAAGGAGCAGTTTTGTGAGGACTGGTTGAAGTCAAAGGATATTGATAATTTTTCTAAATTAAAAGAATTAATTTTGGTAGAGGAATTTAAAAGGAATGTGGTTAGAGAGTTAAAAATACATTTGGACGAGTTGAAACTGGACTCCTTGCAGGAGATCGCTATTGCGTCGGACGAGTATTCCCTCGCCCACAAGCAGGAAAAGGTAACTAGGGAAGTATCTGTAAACAATAAGAAATTTTTCAGTGGTGGTTGGAGAAGGAATAACCAGAACAGACAACAAGAGTCGGAGAAACCCGATTTTGACAGAAATAAGAATAATAGGAATAGTGATAATGATAATGAAACTAGTAGTAGTTTAAATAATGGTAATTCTCGCAGTTATGTTAATACTAGTAGGAATGTAGGGAACAGTAAGGCTTCGGGATCAGGAATAGTCTGTTTTTGGTGTAACAGAAGAGGTCATGTCGAGTCTCAGTGTTTCTCGAGAAAGAAATATTTCGAAAGAAACCCGAAACCTGTTAACGTTGTAACAGCAGCTGAACCGCCAAAGGAAGACGAATCTAGATGACTTAGATTTCGTAAGTACATAACTGACGGATCTATTTTCACGGATACGACTAAACGGATTGGGACAAACGTTAAAGTATTGAGAGATACTGGGGCCGCTCAGTCATTAATTTTACGAGGGTCTGTCCCAGATGGATATGTATATAAGAATGATGAGTATGTCGTATTGGGTGGTTTCCCGAACACAGTGAATTCATACCCATTAGAAATTTTTTTTCTTGATACTAATTATTTTTCAGGTGAGGTAAAGTTGGCTGTTGTTGATAGTTTGCCAATTCCCAAGATAGATGTAATTTTTGCTAACGATTTATCCATTACAGATGAATCTTGTATTTTTCCCATTCTGTCTGTGGTCGAAGTAGGACACAACCACTGTCCTATAAATGATATTTTAAAACCTATATCTGTGATAACGAGGTCAAAGGCAAAAGAGGTTGACCTGGCCGAGGTCGAGTTGGATTTGGATGTGATTGATGGACATAAGACTGACTTTGTGACAAATGGTGTACTTAATTTTCGAGACGTGGTGTGGGATTCCAAGGCTTTTAGGAAAGCCCAGACTGTTGAATTTAATGAAGCAATTAGTAGTGATATTAGTAATTTATCTAAGCCAGTATTCTGTAAAGAGAAAGGGTTGCTTTACAGGGTTAGTAGGTCAGCTGTTGCACCTGCTGACCAGGTAGAAGTTTCTCGTCAGTTGGTAGTTCCTAATGAGTATAGGAACAAAATTTTGTTTTTGGCTCATGAAAATAATCTTGCTGGGCATTTTGGGGTCAGAAAAACTTTTCAGAAGGTCGAACAACATTTTTATTGGCCCCGAATGCGCAGAGATATAAAGCAATATGTACTTTCTTGCAAAGTGTGTCAGTTGGTGGGGAAGCCCAACCAAAAGATACGTAAAGCCCCACTCATTCCCATACCTTCAGTTGGGGAGCCTTTTGGGGAGGTGGTGATCGATGTCGTTGGTTCTCTCCCGCGGACGCGCGGTGGTAATGAGTATTCATTAACAATTGTGGATCGGATGTCTCGCTTCCCGGAGGCTATTCCCATGAGGAGTATTCGGAGTGAAAAGATCGTCGATAATTTAATTGGCTTCTTTACTAAGTTTGGTATACCTCGTACTTTGCAATCTGATTGTGCCACTAATTTCACAAGCAAGTATTTTAAGAATAAAATGTCTGAATTAGGGGTAAAACACATTACCTCTTCCCCATATCACCCTGAGAGTCAGGGCCAGGTGAAACGGTTCCACCAGACCCTAAAGTCTATTTTGAGAAAGTTTTGCATGGAGTCAGGAAGAGAGTGGGATAAGGAGGTCCCGTATGCCTTATTTGCCATTCGTTCCGTTCCTAATGAGGCTTTGGGATACTCCCCTTTCGAGCTTATTTTCGGGCATTGTGTGCATGGGCCCTTGGAAGATGTACGTGAACATTTGGAGGGGGAGACTCCTGAGATAAACATTCTTGATTATTTGTCAGGACTTCAAGAGAAATTAAGAAAGGCTTGGGAGTTTGCTAAAGAGAATTTAGCTGAAAGCCAGGAGGTGATGAAAAACAAATACGATGTTGGGACTCAAAAAAGGGTGTTTAAACTTGGTGATAGTGTTTTAGTTTTATTGCCCTTCCCAGGAAATCCTCTGAGGGCGCAGTTTTCAGGGCCCTGGAAGGTTCTAAAGAAATATAATGATGTGAATTATTTGATAGAGACCCCAGGTAAAAGGAGAAAAACTCGAGTATGTCATATTAATATGCTTAAACCTTATGTAAGTAGAGATGTAGAAGTAGTTGAAAATGTAGACGTGGATCCCGTCACCTTAGTCAATGTAGAAGTAGACAGAGAAGTAGATACGGTAGAATCGGTAGTTAATAATAAATTATCTGTTACACCTGATGCATTGAACAGCAATTCTGAAATATTGAATAATTTACAAATTAAATTTCAGCATTTGGATCACGACAGGTCTGTATCATTAATTACCCTGATTAATGAATACAGAGATGTTTTTCAAGACACTCCAGGTAGGACTACGGTTCTAGAACATGATGTGGATGTGGGGGATTCTAAACCTATTAAACAATGCCCCTACCGACTTAACCCAGTAAAGAGAGACATTGTGAGAGAGCAGGTGCGATATTTGTTGGATAATGATTTAATTGTACCCAGCAGTAGTCCGTGGAGTTCGCCTGTGGTATTAGTTAAAAAAGAAGGCGGACAACACCGTCTATGCTTCGATTATAGAAAGATAAATGTTGTAACCAGAACAGATTCCTTTCCTCTACCCAGGGTGGAAGATTGTATTGATCGTGTTGGGTCTGCCAAATTTTTGACAAAATTAGATCTTTTAAAAGGCTATTGGCAGGTCGGTCTTTCACCCCGGGCGAGACAGATTTCAGCCTTTGTGACAGGTGACGGCCTTTTCGAATGCAAGGTAATGCCATTCGGAATGAAAAATGCGGCTGCTACCTTCCAAAGGTTGATGAATTACATAACACAGAATTTGGAGGGTTGCGTTGTCTACATAGATGACCTTATCATTTATAGTGATGATTGGAAGACTCATCTTAAAAGATTGAGAGCTTTGTTTCAGGTTTTGCGGAAGGCTGGCCTCGTAGTAAATCTGAAAAAGAGCGATTTCGCTCAGGCAAAAGTAATTTACCTCGGCCATGAGGTGGGCCTGGGTAAGGTCGCCCCTAAGAAGGCCAATGTGGAGGCAGTTGCAGATTTTCCCGTACCTCTTAATAAAAGGGGCGTTAGGCGTTTCCTAGGTATGGTCGGATATTATCGTAAATTTATTTGCAATTTTTCTGACATAGCTAACCCTCTTACAAACCTGTTAAAGAAAGGTGTTAAATTTAACTGGTCTGCTGATTGCCAGGGGGCTTTCGAAAGACTGAAAGCCACCTTGATTAGTTACCCATTATTACGCTCCCCGGATTTTAAATTGCCTTTCAGGTTAGGTACCGATGCCAGCGACTTGGGACTCGGTGCTGTTCTATTACAAGAGGATGACAAGGGAACTCTACACCCTGTTGCTTACTTCTCCAAGAAATTGTCGACAGCAGAAAGAAAATATTCTACAATAGAAAAGGAGGCATTGTGTCTAATAAAGGCATTGACCCATTTTGATGTTTATTTAAGTAATTCTAAGTATCCTATTGTAGTTTATACTGACCACAACCCCTTAGTCTTTATCCAACGTTTCAAAGATAAAAATATGCGAATTCTTAGGTGGAGTTTGACTCTCCAAGAGTATGATCTCGAGATACGGCATATACCAGGTAGGGATAATGTAATTTCCGACGTTTTGTCTAGGACCTTTACAATAGAATGAATTGTCTGCAATAATAATCATGCATTATTTTTTTTCTAGGTTTCCACTAATGTATCTTACTATGTCAAGTAATTTTATTTGAATTTTTGAAAAAAAATTTCTTTTAGAAATTTTTTTTTCTTTGGTGGGGAGGTGTAATGGAATTAACGTATTTAATTCATTTTTTTATATTTTTGCTGTGCATTTGATTTTTGCACTTTAAAGTAAGTTTTTGCTTGATTTTGTCCAGTTTTGTTTATATGTCTTTTGAAGGCTGGACTTGGGGATGTTTTCCTCCCCTCAAAGGGTAATTGTAGTTTTAAATTGATACGTCACCCATGTAAGTGTTTTTATCTTTTCATGTTGATGATCTTTCGGCTGTTCATCGCCTGTTTTGTTTTCGTCCCCGCTGGTGATGTGGGGCCCTTTGGAGTGAAAAGACGACAGTTAGCGACTCGGCTCCTTATAGAGAGGTTTTCAGCTCCCATATTTCCTGACGGCTTGTGGCAAGTTTTGTGAAGTATTCTGAAGACGTCCTCGATGTTTGTGCAGCTGGTGGCATTTTGGAGGTGTTCCTTGCCATCCCCTATGAATTATATTTGTACTGACGTCTCTTCAGTTCGTGTGATGCCCTGCCTTACATTTTGTACTTTTGGATGCGAGCTTCATCCATCGTTGCCCGTGCCCTCAGCTTGCTGAACCTCTGGAGTCGTCAAGGGGTCTCCCAGTGGCGGAGAAAGGGTAAGATCCGAGACCCTGTGTGTTATACTGTGACCAATCCAACCCATAGACGACGTATGTTGAGTGTCTCCTACTTGGTGGTATTGCTGACATTTACAGTTGGAGATAAAACTATGTGACGTGTTGCTGAGGGAATGGTATTTGTAGAAGAGTTAATTGATATTTTCTGGGTGACGTTTATTTTTCGGTTTTCACAATGTATGTTTATTGCCATTTAACTGTGTTATTCAATTAGGTTTAAGGATATTTTCTTACTTTGTCTCCTTCTATCACAACGACCCGGGCATATGTGGTTTCTATCTCTACCTAGTAACTTTTTCTTTTACTTTAGTATGCTAGTTAGCTAGGTGAATGTGTCTGAGGAATTGTAATAACCAGTTTGTTTTTTTCTTCCCTAAAGTTCAGTTTTCAAGGGATTTCTTTGTAATTTTAAGTTATTAATTGTAATAAATAATTTAAGTGTTTGTTTTGTCTCTGTATCCTTCTCTTTGAGGAAGTTCCTTGGATTGTTTTTGTTCTGGTACGAGTCCTACTCATTATCATAGTGGTAAGGGCTTTATGATAGATAAAGAATCTGTGAACTCTTTACCATCTCTTAAGAGTTCATAACATAAATGGCGACCGTGACAGGATCTATTACCAGACATTAACGTTCACAGGATTTTCTCGAGGAGGAGTGCAGAGAAAAGTGGGAAGATAGTTTTGCTTGATAGGCCTTTAAGTGATAGGAGTATTTTCTCCGCCCTCCCCCCTCTCTCTCTCTTTCTCTCTCCCTCATAACTTAGAATATGCCTTATTTCGAGCTTCAAGTTAAGGAGGCTGCGGCGGAATTTCTCAGTAGCCCTGATTGGGAAGACAATATTTTTGATTTGAAAAGAGAGGAGTTGTGGTTCTTGTCTCAGTTTTTGCATTTGGAACTGCCATCAGAAATTCGTAAGGGACAGTTACTTAAATTAGTACTGAAAGCTGCTAAAGAGCAAGAAAAGAGAGTAAGTGTTTCACATACGAACAAAGATGAAGAACAGGACAAAGTCACTGACGATGGAAGTCAGGAACTAGATAGAAGTAACATTCATCAGGTAAGTGAATTGAGACTCAGTATTTTGAAGGAGGAAGCAAGGATTAAAGAGTTAGAGTTAACAGCCTTGCGGTTGCAAGCTGAAGAAAGAGCTAAAGAAAGGGATCACGAGATTATCTTGCAGAGAATACGTAACGGTAATAATAATAGAAATAGTAGTTCTGGGGATAATTTTAATGTAACGTCAGCGTTGAAATTGGTACCTTTGTTCAATGAGGAAGATGTTCCAGAATTTTTCACTTCTTTCGAGAGGATAGCTAAAAGGTTGATTTGGCCAAAAGACATGTGGACCACTATGATTCAGTGTCGATTGAAAGGGAAGGCTCAGCGTGTATATAACACACTTAATGAAGATCTTTGTAACGATTACGATATAGTGAAAGCCATAATTCTTAAAGCCTATGATTTATTCCTGAGGCCTATAGGCAGAAATTTCGCAATCTTAAGAAAGAGTCAGGGATGACATTTGTGGAATTTGCGAGGCATAAGGAGCAGTTTTGTGAGGACTGGTTGAAGTCAAAGGATATTGATAATTTTTCTAAATTAAAAGAATTAATTTTGGTAGAGGAATTTAAAAGGAATGTGGTTAGAGAGTTAAAAATACATTTGGACGAGTTGAAACTGGACTCCTTGCAGGAGATCGCTATTGCGTCGGACGAGTATTCCCTCGCCCACAAGCAGGAAAAGGTAACTAGGGAAGTATCTGTAAACAATAAGAAATTTTTCAGTGGTGGTTGGAGAAGGAATAACCAGAACAGACAACAAGAGTCGGAGAAACCCGATTTTGACAGAAATAAGAATAATAGGAATAGTGATAATGATAATGAAACTAGTAGTAGTTTAAATAATGGTAATTCTCGCAGTTATATTAATACTAGTAGGAATGTAGGGAACAGTAAGGCTTCGGGATCAGGAATAGTCTGTTTTTGGTGTAACAGAAGAGGTCATGTCGAGTCTCAGTGTTTCTCGAGAAAGAAATATTTCGAAAGAAACCCGAAACCTGTTAACGTTGTAACAGCAGCTGAACCGCCAAAGGAAGACGAATCTAGATGACTTAGATTTCGTAAGTACATAACTGACGGATCTATTTTCACGGATACGACTAAACGGATTGGGACAAACGTTAAAGTATTGAGAGATACTGGGGCCGCTCAGTCATTAATTTTACGAGGGTCTGTCCCAGATGGATATGTATATAAGAATGATGAGTATGTCGTATTGGGTGGTTTCCCGAACACAGTGAATTCATACCCATTAGAAATTTTTTTTCTTGATACTAATTATTTTTCAGGTGAGGTAAAGTTGGCTGTTGTTGATAGTTTGCCAATTCCCAAGATAGGTGTAATTTTTGCTAACGATTTATCCATTACAGATGAATCTTGTATTTTTCCCATTCTGTCTGTGGTCGAAGTAGGACACAACCACTGTCCTATAAATGATATTTTAAAACCTATATCTGTGATAACGAGGTCAAAGGCAAAAGAGGTTGACCTGGCCGAGGTCGAGTTGGATTTGGATGTGATTGATGGACATAAGACTGACTTTGTGACAAATGGTGTACTTAATTTTCGAGACGTGGTGTGGGATTCCAAGGCTTTTAGGAAAGCCCAGACTGTTGAATTTAATGAAGCAATTAGTAGTGATATTAGTAATTTATCTAAGCCAGTATTCTGTAAAGAGAAAGGGTTGCTTTACAGGGTTAGTAGGTCAGCTGTTGCACCTGCTGACCAGGTAGAAGTTTCTCGTCAGTTGGTAGTTCCTAATGAGTATAGGAACAAAATTTTGTTTTTGGCTCATGAAAATAATCTTGCTGGGCATTTTGGGGTCAGAAAAACTTTTCAGAAGGTCGAACAACATTTTTATTGGCCCCGAATGCGCAGAGATATAAAGCAATATGTACTTTCTTGCAAAGTGTGTCAGTTGGTGGGGAAGCCCAACCAAAAGATACGTAAAGCCCCACTCATTCCCATACCTTCAGTTGGGGAGCCTTTTGGGGAGGTGGTGATCGATGTCGTTGGTTCTCTCCCGCGGACGCGCGGTGGTAATGAGTATTCATTAACAATTGTGGATCGGATGTCTCGCTTCCCGGAGGCTATTCCCATGAGGAGTATTCGGAGTGAAAAGATCGTCGATAATTTAATTGGCTTCTTTACTAAGTTTGGTATACCTCGTACTTTGCAATCTGATTGTGCCACTAATTTCACAAGCAAGTATTTTAAGAATAAAATGTCTGAATTAGGGGTAAAACACATTACCTCTTCCCCATATCACCCTGAGAGTCAGGGCCAGGTGAAACGGTTCCACCAGACCCTAAAGTCTATTTTGAGAAAGTTTTGCATGGAGTCAGGAAGAGAGTGGGATAAGGAGGTCCCGTATGCCTTATTTGCCATTCGTTCCGTTCCTAATGAGGCTTTGGGATACTCCCCTTTCGAGCTTATTTTCGGGCATTGTGTGCATGGGCCCTTGGAAGATGTACGTGAACATTTGGAGGGGGAGACTCCTGAGATAAACATTCTTGATTATTTGTCAGGACTTCAAGAGAAATTAAGAAAGGCTTGGGAGTTTGCTAAAGAGAATTTAGCTGAAAGCCAGGAGGTGATGAAAAACAAATACGATGTTGGGACTCAAAAAAGGGTGTTTAAACTTGGTGATAGTGTTTTAGTTTTATTGCCCTTCCCAGGAAATCCTCTGAGGGCGCAGTTTTCAGGGCCCTGGAAGGTTCTAAAGAAATATAATGATGTGAATTATTTGATAGAGACCCCAGGTAAAAGGAGAAAAACTCGAGTATGTCATATTAATATGCTTAAACCTTATGTAAGTAGAGATGTAGAAGTAGTTGAAAATGTAGACGTGGATCCCGTCACCTTAGTCAATGTAGAAGTAGACAGAGAAGTAGATACGGTAGAATCGGTAGTTAATAATAAATTATCTGTTACACCTGATGCATTGAACAGCAATTCTGAAATATTGAATAATTTACAAATTAAATTTCAGCATTTGGATCACGACAGGTCTGTATCATTAATTACCCTGATTAATGAATACAGAGATGTTTTTCAAGACACTCCAGGTAGGACTACGGTTCTAGAACATGATGTGGATGTGGGGGATTCTAAACCTATTAAACAATGCCCCTACCGACTTAACCCAGTAAAGAGAGACATTGTGAGAGAGCAGGTGCGATATTTGTTGGATAATGATTTAATTGTACCCAGCAGTAGTCCGTGGAGTTCGCCTGTGGTATTAGTTAAAAAAGAAGGCGGACAACACCGTCTATGCTTCGATTATAGAAAGATAAATGTTGTAACCAGAACAGATTCCTTTCCTCTACCCAGGGTGGAAGATTGTATTGATCGTGTTGGGTCTGCCAAATTTTTGACAAAATTAGATCTTTTAAAAGGCTATTGGCAGGTCGGTCTTTCACCCCGGGCGAGACAGATTTCAGCCTTTGTGACAGGTGACGGCCTTTTCGAATGCAAGGTAATGCCATTCGGAATGAAAAATGCGGCTGCTACCTTCCAAAGGTTGATGAATTACATAACACAGAATTTGGAGGGTTGCGTTGTCTACATAGATGACCTTATCATTTATAGTGATGATTGGAAGACTCATCTTAAAAGATTGAGAGCTTTGTTTCAGGTTTTGCGGAAGGCTGGCCTCGTAGTAAATCTGAAAAAGAGCGATTTCGCTCAGGCAAAAGTAATTTACCTCGGCCATGAGGTGGGCCTGGGTAAGGTCGCCCCTAAGAAGGCCAATGTGGAGGCAGTTGCAGATTTTCCCGTACCTCTTAATAAAAGGGGCGTTAGGCGTTTCCTAGGTATGGTCGGATATTATCGTAAATTTATTTGCAATTTTTCTGACATAGCTAACCCTCTTACAAACCTGTTAAAGAAAGGTGTTAAATTTAACTGGTCTGCTGATTGCCAGGGGGCTTTCGAAAGACTGAAAGCCACCTTGATTAGTTACCCATTATTACGCTCCCCGGATTTTAAATTGCCTTTCAGGTTAGGTACCGATGCCAGCGACTTGGGACTCGGTGCTGTTCTATTACAAGAGGATGACAAGGGAACTCTACACCCTGTTGCTTACTTCTCCAAGAAATTGTCGACAGCAGAAAGAAAATATTCTACAATAGAAAAGGAGGCATTGTGTCTAATAAAGGCATTGACCCATTTTGATGTTTATTTAAGTAATTCTAAGTATCCTATTGTAGTTTATACTGACCACAACCCCTTAGTCTTTATCCAACGTTTCAAAGATAAAAATATGCGAATTCTTAGGTGGAGTTTGACTCTCCAAGAGTATGATCTCGAGATACGGCATATACCAGGTAGGGATAATGTAATTCCCGACGTTTTGTCTAGGACCTTTACAATAGAATGAATTGTCTGCAATAATAATCATGCATTATTTTTTTTCTAGGTTTCCACTAATGTATCTTACTATGTCAAGTAATTTTATTTGAATTTTTGAAAAAAAATTTCTTTTAGAAATTTTTTTTTCTTTGGTGGGGAGGTGTAATGGAATTAACGTATTTAATTCATTTTTTTATATTTTTGCTGTGCATTTGATTTTTGCACTTTAAAGTAAGTTTTTGCTTGATTTTGTCCAGTTTTGTTTATATGTCTTTTGAAGGCTGGACTTGGGGATGTTTTCCTCCCCTCAAAGGGTAATTGTAGTTTTAAATTGATACGTCACCCATGTAAGTGTTTTTATCTTTTCATGTTGATGATCTTTCGGCTGTTCATCGCCTGTTTTGTTTTCGTCCCCGCTGGTGATGTGGGGCCCTTTGGAGTGAAAAGACGACAGTTAGCGACTCGGCTCCTTATAGAGAGGTTTTCAGCTCCCATATTTCCTGACGGCTTGTGGCAAGTTTTGTGAAGTATTCTGAAGACGTCCTCGATGTTTGTGCAGCTGGTGGCATTTTGGAGGTGTTCCTTGCCATCCCCTATGAATTATATTTGTACTGACGTCTCTTCAGTTCGTGTGATGCCCTGCCTTACATTTTGTACTTTTGGATGCGAGCTTCATCCATCGTTGCCCGTGCCCTCAGCTTGCTGAACCTCTGGAGTCGTCAAGGGGTCTCCCAGTGGCGGAGAAAGGGTAAGATCCGAGACCCTGTGTGTTATACTGTGACCAATCCAACCCATAGACGACGTATGTTGAGTGTCTCCTACTTGGTGGTATTGCTGACATTTACAGTTGGAGATAAAACTATGTGACGTGTTGCTGAGGGAATGGTATTTGTAGAAGAGTTAATTGATATTTTCTGGGTGACGTTTATTTTTCGGTTTTCACAATGTATGTTTATTGCCATTTAACTGTGTTATTCAATTAGGTTTAAGGATATTTTCTTACTTTGTCTCCTTCTATCACAACGACCCGGGCATATGTGGTTTCTATCTCTACCTAGTAACTTTTTCTTTTACTTTAGTATGCTAGTTAGCTAGGTGAATGTGTCTGAGGAATTGTAATAACCAGTTTGTTTTTTTCTTCCCTAAAGTTCAGTTTTCAAGGGATTTCTTTGTAATTTTAAGTTATTAATTGTAATAAATAATTTAAGTGTTTGTTTTGTCTCTGTATCCTTCTCTTTGAGGAAGTTCCTTGGATTGTTTTTGTTCTGGTACGAGTCCTACTCATTATCATAGTGGTAAGGGCTTTATGATAGATAAAGAATCTGTGAACTCTTTACCATCTCTTAAGAGTTCATAACATAAATGGCGACCGTGACAGGATCTATTACCAGACATTAACGTTCACAGGATTTTCTCGAGGAGGAGTGCAGAGAAAAGTGGGAAGATAGTTTTGCTTGATAGGCCTTTAAGTGATAGGAGTATTTTCTCCGCCCTCCCCCCTCTCTCTCTCTTTCTCTCTCCCTCATAACTTAGAATATGCCTTATTTCGAGCTTCAAGTTGAGGAGGCTGCGGCGGAATTTCTCAGTAGCCCTGATTGGGAAGACAATATTTTTGATTTGAAAAGAGAGGAGTTGTGGTTCTTGTCTCAGTTTTTGCATTTGGAACTGCCATCAGAAATTCGTAAGGGACAGTTACTTAAATTAGTACTGAAAGCTGCTAAAGAGCAAGAAAAGAGAGTAAGTGTTTCACATACGAACAAAGATGAAGAACAGGACAAAGTCACTGACGATGGAAGTCAGGAACTAGATAGAAGTAACATTCATCAGGTAAGTGAATTGAGACTCAGTATTTTGAAGGAGGAAGCAAGGATTAAAGAGTTAGAGTTAACAGCCTTGCGGTTGCAAGCTGAAGAAAGAGCTAAAGAAAGGGATCACGAGATTATCTTGCAGAGAATACGTAACGGTAATAATAATAGAAATAGTAGTTCTGGGGATAATTTTAATGTAACGTCAGCGTTGAAATTGGTACCTTTGTTCAATGAGGAAGATGTTCCAGAATTTTTCACTTCTTTCGAGAGGATAGCTAAAAGGTTGATTTGGCCAAAAGACATGTGGACCACTATGATTCAGTGTCGATTGAAAGGGAAGGCTCAGCGTGTATATAACACACTTAATGAAGATCTTTGTAACGATTACGATACAGTGAAAGCCATAATTCTTAAAGCCTATGATTTATTCCTGAGGCCTATAGGCAGAAATTTCGCAATCTTAAGAAAGAGTCAGGGATGACATTTGTGGAATTTGCGAGGCATAAGGAGCAGTTTTGTGAGGACTGGTTGAAGTCAAAGGATATTGATAATTTTTCTAAATTAAAAGAATTAATTTTGGTAGAGGAATTTAAAAGGAATGTGGTTAGAGAGTTAAAAATACATTTGGACGAGTTGAAACTGGACTCCTTGCAGGAGATCGCTATTGCGTCGGACGAGTATTCCCTCGCCCACAAGCAGGAAAAGGTAACTAGGGAAGTATCTGTAAACAATAAGAAATTTTTCAGTGGTGGTTGGAGAAGGAATAACCAGAACAGACAACAAGAGTCGGAGAAACCCGATTTTGACAGAAATAAGAATAATAGGAATAGTGATAATGATAATGAAACTAGTAGTAGTTTAAATAATGGTAATTCTCGCAGTTATGTTAATACTAGTAGGAATGTAGGGAACAGTAAGGCTTCGGGATCAGGAATAGTCTGTTTTTGGTGTAACAGAAGAGGTCATGTCGAGTCTCAGTGTTTCTCGAGAAAGAAATATTTCGAAAGAAACCCGAAACCTGTTAACGTTGTAACAGCAGCTGAACCGCCAAAGGAAGACGAATCTAGATGACTTAGATTTCGTAAGTACATAACTGACGGATCTATTTTCACGGATACGACTAAACGGATTGGGACAAACGTTAAAGTATTGAGAGATACTGGGGCCGCTCAGTCATTAATTTTACGAGGGTCTGTCCCAGATGGATATGTATATAAGAATGATGAGTATGTCGTATTGGGTGGTTTCCCGAACACAGTGAATTCATACCCATTAGAAATTTTTTTTCTTGATACTAATTATTTTTCAGGTGAGGTAAAGTTGGCTGTTGTTGATAGTTTGCCAATTCCCAAGATAGGTGTAATTTTTGCTAACGATTTATCCATTACAGATGAATCTTGTATTTTTCCCATTCTGTCTGTGGTCGAAGTAGGACACAACCACTGTCCTATAAATGATATTTTAAAACCTATATCTGTGATAACGAGGTCAAAGGCAAAAGAGGTTGACCTGGCCGAGGTCGAGTTGGATTTGGATGTGATTGATGGACATAAGACTGACTTTGTGACAAATGGTGTACTTAATTTTCGAGACGTGGTGTGGGATTCCAAGGCTTTTAGGAAAGCCCAGACTGTTGAATTTAATGAAGCAATTAGTAGTGATATTAGTAATTTATCTAAGCCAGTATTCTGTAAAGAGAAAGGGTTGCTTTACAGGGTTAGTAGGTCAGCTGTTGCACCTGCTGACCAGGTAGAAGTTTCTCGTCAGTTGGTAGTTCCTAATGAGTATAGGAACAAAATTTTGTTTTTGGCTCATGAAAATAATCTTGCTGGGCATTTTGGGGTCAGAAAAACTTTTCAGAAGGTCGAACAACATTTTTATTGGCCCCGAATGCGCAGAGATATAAAGCAATATGTACTTTCTTGCAAAGTGTGTCAGTTGGTGGGGAAGCCCAACCAAAAGATACGTAAAGCCCCACTCATTCCCATACCTTCAGTTGGGGAGCCTTTTGGGGAGGTGGTGATCGATGTCGTTGGTTCTCTCCCGCGGACGCGCGGTGGTAATGAGTATTCATTAACAATTGTGGATCGGATGTCTCGCTTCCCGGAGGCTATTCCCATGAGGAGTATTCGGAGTGAAAAGATCGTCGATAATTTAATTGGCTTCTTTACTAAGTTTGGTATACCTCGTACTTTGCAATCTGATTGTGCCACTAATTTCACAAGCAAGTATTTTAAGAATAAAATGTCTGAATTAGGGGTAAAACACATTACCTCTTCCCCATATCACCCTGAGAGTCAGGGCCAGGTGAAACGGTTCCACCAGACCCTAAAGTCTATTTTGAGAAAGTTTTGCATGGAGTCAGGAAGAGAGTGGGATAAGGAGGTCCCGTATGCCTTATTTGCCATTCGTTCCGTTCCTAATGAGGCTTTGGGATACTCCCCTTTCGAGCTTATTTTCGGGCATTGTGTGCATGGGCCCTTGGAAGATGTACGTGAACATTTGGAGGGGGAGACTCCTGAGATAAACATTCTTGATTATTTGTCAGGACTTCAAGAGAAATTAAGAAAGGCTTGGGAGTTTGCTAAAGAGAATTTAGCTGAAAGCCAGGAGGTGATGAAAAACAAATACGATGTTGGGACTCAAAAAAGGGTGTTTAAACTTGGTGATAGTGTTTTAGTTTTATTGCCCTTCCCAGGAAATCCTCTGAGGGCGCAGTTTTCAGGGCCCTGGAAGGTTCTAAAGAAATATAATGATGTGAATTATTTGATAGAGACCCCAGGTAAAAGGAGAAAAACTCGAGTATGTCATATTAATATGCTTAAACCTTATGTAAGTAGAGATGTAGAAGTAGTTGAAAATGTAGACGTGGATCCCGTCACCTTAGTCAATGTAGAAGTAGACAGAGAAGTAGATACGGTAGAATCGGTAGTTAATAATAAATTATCTGTTACACCTGATGCATTGAACAGCAATTCTGAAATATTGAATAATTTACAAATTAAATTTCAGCATTTGGATCACGACAGGTCTGTATCATTAATTACCCTGATTAATGAATACAGAGATGTTTTTCAAGACACTCCAGGTAGGACTACGGTTCTAGAACATGATGTGGATGTGGGGGATTCTAAACCTATTAAACAATGCCCCTACCGACTTAACCCAGTAAAGAGAGACATTGTGAGAGAGCAGGTGCGATATTTGTTGGATAATGATTTAATTGTACCCAGCAGTAGTCCGTGGAGTTCGCCTGTGGTATTAGTTAAAAAAGAAGGCGGACAACACCGTCTATGCTTCGATTATAGAAAGATAAATGTTGTAACCAGAACAGATTCCTTTCCTCTACCCAGGGTGGAAGATTGTATTGATCGTGTTGGGTCTGCCAAATTTTTGACAAAATTAGATCTTTTAAAAGGCTATTGGCAGGTCGGTCTTTCACCCCGGGCGAGACAGATTTCAGCCTTTGTGACAGGTGACGGCCTTTTCGAATGCAAGGTAATGCCATTCGGAATGAAAAATGCGGCTGCTACCTTCCAAAGGTTGATGAATTACATAACACAGAATTTGGAGGGTTGCGTTGTCTACATAGATGACCTTATCATTTATAGTGATGATTGGAAGACTCATCTTAAAAGATTGAGAGCTTTGTTTCAGGTTTTGCGGAAGGCTGGCCTCGTAGTAAATCTGAAAAAGAGCGATTTCGCTCAGGCAAAAGTAATTTACCTCGGCCATGAGGTGGGCCTGGGTAAGGTCGCCCCTAAGAAGGCCAATGTGGAGGCAGTTGCAGATTTTCCCGTACCTCTTAATAAAAGGGGCGTTAGGCGTTTCCTAGGTATGGTCGGATATTATCGTAAATTTATTTGCAATTTTTCTGACATAGCTAACCCTCTTACAAACCTGTTAAAGAAAGGTGTTAAATTTAACTGGTCTGCTGATTGCCAGGGGGCTTTCGAAAGACTGAAAGCCACCTTGATTAGTTACCCATTATTACGCTCCCCGGATTTTAAATTGCCTTTCAGGTTAGGTACCGATGCCAGCGACTTGGGACTCGGTGCTGTTCTATTACAAGAGGATGACAAGGGAACTCTACACCCTGTTGCTTACTTCTCCAAGAAATTGTCGACAGCAGAAAGAAAATATTCTACAATAGAAAAGGAGGCATTGTGTCTAATAAAGGCATTGACCCATTTTGATGTTTATTTAAGTAATTCTAAGTATCCTATTGTAGTTTATACTGACCACAACCCCTTAGTCTTTATCCAACGTTTCAAAGATAAAAATATGCGAATTCTTAGGTGGAGTTTGACTCTCCAAGAGTATGATCTCGAGATACGGCATATACCAGGTAGGGATAATGTAATTCCCGACGTTTTGTCTAGGACCTTTACAATAGAATGAATTGTCTGCAATAATAATCATGCATTATTTTTTTTCTAGGTTTCCACTAATGTATCTTACTATGTCAAGTAATTTTATTTGAATTTTTGAAAAAAAATTTCTTTTAGAAATTTTTTTTTCTTTGGTGGGGAGGTGTAATGGAATTAACGTATTTAATTCATTTTTTTATATTTTTGCTGTGCATTTGATTTTTGCACTTTAAAGTAAGTTTTTGCTTGATTTTGTCCAGTTTTGTTTATATGTCTTTTGAAGGCTGGACTTGGGGATGTTTTCCTCCCCTCAAAGGGTAATTGTAGTTTTAAATTGATACGTCACCCATGTAAGTGTTTTTATCTTTTCATGTTGATGATCTTTCGGCTGTTCATCGCCTGTTTTGTTTTCGTCCCCGCTGGTGATGTGGGGCCCTTTGGAGTGAAAAGACGACAGTTAGCGACTCGGCTCCTTATAGAGAGGTTTTCAGCTCCCATATTTCCTGACGGCTTGTGGCAAGTTTTGTGAAGTATTCTGAAGACGTCCTCGATGTTTGTGCAGCTGGTGGCATTTTGGAGGTGTTCCTTGCCATCCCCTATGAATTATATTTGTACTGACGTCTCTTCAGTTCGTGTGATGCCCTGCCTTACATTTTGTACTTTTGGATGCGAGCTTCATCCATCGTTGCCCGTGCCCTCAGCTTGCTGAACCTCTGGAGTCGTCAAGGGGTCTCCCAGTGGCGGAGAAAGGGTAAGATCCGAGACCCTGTGTGTTATACTGTGACCAATCCAACCCATAGACGACGTATGTTGAGTGTCTCCTACTTGGTGGTATTGCTGACATTTACAGTTGGAGATAAAACTATGTGACGTGTTGCTGAGGGAATGGTATTTGTAGAAGAGTTAATTGATATTTTCTGGGTGACGTTTATTTTTCGGTTTTCACAATGTATGTTTATTGCCATTTAACTGTGTTATTCAATTAGGTTTAAGGATATTTTCTTACTTTGTCTCCTTCTATCACAACGACCCGGGCATATGTGGTTTCTATCTCTACCTAGTAACTTTTTCTTTTACTTTAGTATGCTAGTTAGCTAGGTGAATGTGTCTGAGGAATTGTAATAACCAGTTTGTTTTTTTCTTCCCTAAAGTTCAGTTTTCAAGGGATTTCTTTGTAATTTTAAGTTATTAATTGTAATAAATAATTTAAGTGTTTGTTTTGTCTCTGTATCCTTCTCTTTGAGGAAGTTCCTTGGATTGTTTTTGTTCTGGTACGAGTCCTACTCATTATCATAGTGGTAAGGGCTTTATGATAGATAAAGAATCTGTGAACTCTTTACCATCTCTTAAGAGTTCATAACATAAATGGCGACCGTGACAGGATCTATTACCAGACATTAACGTTCACAGGATTTTCTCGAGGAGGAGTGCAGAGAAAAGTGGGAAGATAGTTTTGCTTGATAGGCCTTTAAGTGATAGGAGTATTTTCTCCGCCCTCCCCCCTCTCTCTCTCTTTCTCTCTCCCTCATAACTTAGAATATGCCTTATTTCGAGCTTCAAGTTGAGGAGGCTGCGGCGGAATTTCTCAGTAGCCCTGATTGGGAAGACAATATTTTTGATTTGAAAAGAGAGGAGTTGTGGTTCTTGTCTCAGTTTTTGCATTTGGAACTGCCATCAGAAATTCGTAAGGGACAGTTACTTAAATTAGTACTGAAAGCTGCTAAAGAGCAAGAAAAGAGAGTAAGTGTTTCACATACGAACAAAGATGAAGAACAGGACAAAGTCACTGACGATGGAAGTCAGGAACTAGATAGAAGTAACATTCATCAGGTAAGTGAATTGAGACTCAGTATTTTGAAGGAGGAAGCAAGGATTAAAGAGTTAGAGTTAACAGCCTTGCGGTTGCAAGCTGAAGAAAGAGCTAAAGAAAGGGATCACGAGATTATCTTGCAGAGAATACGTAACGGTAATAATAATAGAAATAGTAGTTCTGGGGATAATTTTAATGTAACGTCAGCGTTGAAATTGGTACCTTTGTTCAATGAGGAAGATGTTCCAGAATTTTTCACTTCTTTCGAGAGGATAGCTAAAAGGTTGATTTGGCCAAAAGACATGTGGACCACTATGATTCAGTGTCGATTGAAAGGGAAGGCTCAGCGTGTATATAACACACTTAATGAAGATCTTTGTAACGATTACGATACAGTGAAAGCCATAATTCTTAAAGCCTATGATTTATTCCTGAGGCCTATAGGCAGAAATTTCGCAATCTTAAGAAAGAGTCAGGGATGACATTTGTGGAATTTGCGAGGCATAAGGAGCAGTTTTGTGAGGACTGGTTGAAGTCAAAGGATATTGATAATTTTTCTAAATTAAAAGAATTAATTTTGGTAGAGGAATTTAAAAGGAATGTGGTTAGAGAGTTAAAAATACATTTGGACGAGTTGAAACTGGACTCCTTGCAGGAGATCGCTATTGCGTCGGACGAGTATTCCCTCGCCCACAAGCAGGAAAAGGTAACTAGGGAAGTATCTGTAAACAATAAGAAATTTTTCAGTGGTGGTTGGAGAAGGAATAACCAGAACAGACAACAAGAGTCGGAGAAACCCGATTTTGACAGAAATAAGAATAATAGGAATAGTGATAATGATAATGAAACTAGTAGTAGTTTAAATAATGGTAATTCTCGCAGTTATGTTAATACTAGTAGGAATGTAGGGAACAGTAAGGCTTCGGGATCAGGAATAGTCTGTTTTTGGTGTAACAGAAGAGGTCATGTCGAGTCTCAGTGTTTCTCGAGAAAGAAATATTTCGAAAGAAACCCGAAACCTGTTAACGTTGTAACAGCAGCTGAACCGCCAAAGGAAGACGAATCTAGATGACTTAGATTTCGTAAGTACATAACTGACGGATCTATTTTCACGGATACGACTAAACGGATTGGGACAAACGTTAAAGTATTGAGAGATACTGGGGCCGCTCAGTCATTAATTTTACGAGGGTCTGTCCCAGATGGATATGTATATAAGAATGATGAGTATGTCGTATTGGGTGGTTTCCCGAACACAGTGAATTCATACCCATTAGAAATTTTTTTTCTTGATACTAATTATTTTTCAGGTGAGGTAAAGTTGGCTGTTGTTGATAGTTTGCCAATTCCCAAGATAGGTGTAATTTTTGCTAACGATTTATCCATTACAGATGAATCTTGTATTTTTCCCATTCTGTCTGTGGTCGAAGTAGGACACAACCACTGTCCTATAAATGATATTTTAAAACCTATATCTGTGATAACGAGGTCAAAGGCAAAAGAGGTTGACCTGGCCGAGGTCGAGTTGGATTTGGATGTGATTGATGGACATAAGACTGACTTTGTGACAAATGGTGTACTTAATTTTCGAGACGTGGTGTGGGATTCCAAGGCTTTTAGGAAAGCCCAGACTGTTGAATTTAATGAAGCAATTAGTAGTGATATTAGTAATTTATCTAAGCCAGTATTCTGTAAAGAGAAAGGGTTGCTTTACAGGGTTAGTAGGTCAGCTGTTGCACCTGCTGACCAGGTAGAAGTTTCTCGTCAGTTGGTAGTTCCTAATGAGTATAGGAACAAAATTTTGTTTTTGGCTCATGAAAATAATCTTGCTGGGCATTTTGGGGTCAGAAAAACTTTTCAGAAGGTCGAACAACATTTTTATTGGCCCCGAATGCGCAGAGATATAAAGCAATATGTACTTTCTTGCAAAGTGTGTCAGTTGGTGGGGAAGCCCAACCAAAAGATACGTAAAGCCCCACTCATTCCCATACCTTCAGTTGGGGAGCCTTTTGGGGAGGTGGTGATCGATGTCGTTGGTTCTCTCCCGCGGACGCGCGGTGGTAATGAGTATTCATTAACAATTGTGGATCGGATGTCTCGCTTCCCGGAGGCTATTCCCATGAGGAGTATTCGGAGTGAAAAGATCGTCGATAATTTAATTGGCTTCTTTACTAAGTTTGGTATACCTCGTACTTTGCAATCTGATTGTGCCACTAATTTCACAAGCAAGTATTTTAAGAATAAAATGTCTGAATTAGGGGTAAAACACATTACCTCTTCCCCATATCACCCTGAGAGTCAGGGCCAGGTGAAACGGTTCCACCAGACCCTAAAGTCTATTTTGAGAAAGTTTTGCATGGAGTCAGGAAGAGAGTGGGATAAGGAGGTCCCGTATGCCTTATTTGCCATTCGTTCCGTTCCTAATGAGGCTTTGGGATACTCCCCTTTCGAGCTTATTTTCGGGCATTGTGTGCATGGGCCCTTGGAAGATGTACGTGAACATTTGGAGGGGGAGACTCCTGAGATAAACATTCTTGATTATTTGTCAGGACTTCAAGAGAAATTAAGAAAGGCTTGGGAGTTTGCTAAAGAGAATTTAGCTGAAAGCCAGGAGGTGATGAAAAACAAATACGATGTTGGGACTCAAAAAAGGGTGTTTAAACTTGGTGATAGTGTTTTAGTTTTATTGCCCTTCCCAGGAAATCCTCTGAGGGCGCAGTTTTCAGGGCCCTGGAAGGTTCTAAAGAAATATAATGATGTGAATTATTTGATAGAGACCCCAGGTAAAAGGAGAAAAACTCGAGTATGTCATATTAATATGCTTAAACCTTATGTAAGTAGAGATGTAGAAGTAGTTGAAAATGTAGACGTGGATCCCGTCACCTTAGTCAATGTAGAAGTAGACAGAGAAGTAGATACGGTAGAATCGGTAGTTAATAATAAATTATCTGTTACACCTGATGCATTGAACAGCAATTCTGAAATATTGAATAATTTACAAATTAAATTTCAGCATTTGGATCACGACAGGTCTGTATCATTAATTACCCTGATTAATGAATACAGAGATGTTTTTCAAGACACTCCAGGTAGGACTACGGTTCTAGAACATGATGTGGATGTGGGGGATTCTAAACCTATTAAACAATGCCCCTACCGACTTAACCCAGTAAAGAGAGACATTGTGAGAGAGCAGGTGCGATATTTGTTGGATAATGATTTAATTGTACCCAGCAGTAGTCCGTGGAGTTCGCCTGTGGTATTAGTTAAAAAAGAAGGCGGACAACACCGTCTATGCTTCGATTATAGAAAGATAAATGTTGTAACCAGAACAGATTCCTTTCCTCTACCCAGGGTGGAAGATTGTATTGATCGTGTTGGGTCTGCCAAATTTTTGACAAAATTAGATCTTTTAAAAGGCTATTGGCAGGTCGGTCTTTCACCCCGGGCGAGACAGATTTCAGCCTTTGTGACAGGTGACGGCCTTTTCGAATGCAAGGTAATGCCATTCGGAATGAAAAATGCGGCTGCTACCTTCCAAAGGTTGATGAATTACATAACACAGAATTTGGAGGGTTGCGTTGTCTACATAGATGACCTTATCATTTATAGTGATGATTGGAAGACTCATCTTAAAAGATTGAGAGCTTTGTTTCAGGTTTTGCGGAAGGCTGGCCTCGTAGTAAATCTGAAAAAGAGCGATTTCGCTCAGGCAAAAGTAATTTACCTCGGCCATGAGGTGGGCCTGGGTAAGGTCGCCCCTAAGAAGGCCAATGTGGAGGCAGTTGCAGATTTTCCCGTACCTCTTAATAAAAGGGGCGTTAGGCGTTTCCTAGGTATGGTCGGATATTATCGTAAATTTATTTGCAATTTTTCTGACATAGCTAACCCTCTTACAAACCTGTTAAAGAAAGGTGTTAAATTTAACTGGTCTGCTGATTGCCAGGGGGCTTTCGAAAGACTGAAAGCCACCTTGATTAGTTACCCATTATTACGCTCCCCGGATTTTAAATTGCCTTTCAGGTTAGGTACCGATGCCAGCGACTTGGGACTCGGTGCTGTTCTATTACAAGAGGATGACAAGGGAACTCTACACCCTGTTGCTTACTTCTCCAAGAAATTGTCGACAGCAGAAAGAAAATATTCTACAATAGAAAAGGAGGCATTGTGTCTAATAAAGGCATTGACCCATTTTGATGTTTATTTAAGTAATTCTAAGTATCCTATTGTAGTTTATACTGACCACAACCCCTTAGTCTTTATCCAACGTTTCAAAGATAAAAATATGCGAATTCTTAGGTGGAGTTTGACTCTTCAAGAGTATGATCTCGAGATACGGCATATACCAGGTAGGGATAATGTAATTCCCGACGTTTTGTCTAGGACCTTTACAATAGAATGAATTGTCTGCAATAATAATCATGCATTATTTTTTTTCTAGGTTTCCACTAATGTATCTTACTATGTCAAGTAATTTTATTTGAATTTTTGAAAAAAAATTTCTTTTAGAAATTTTTTTTTTCTTTGGTGGGGAGGTGTAATGGAATTAACGTATTTAATTCATTTTTTTATATTTTTGCTGTGCATTTGATTTTTGCACTTTAAAGTAAGTTTTTGCTTGATTTTGTCCAGTTTTGTTTATATGTCTTTTGAAGGCTGGACTTGGGGATGTTTTCCTCCCCTCAAAGGGTAATTGTAGTTTTAAATTGATACGTCACCCATGTAAGTGTTTTTATCTTTTCATGTTGATGATCTTTCGGCTGTTCATCGCCTGTTTTGTTTTCGTCCCCGCTGGTGATGTGGGGCCCTTTGGAGTGAAAAGACGACAGTTAGCGACTCGGCTCCTTATAGAGAGGTTTTCAGCTCCCATATTTCCTGACGGCTTGTGGCAAGTTTTGTGAAGTATTCTGAAGACGTCCTCGATGTTTGTGCAGCTGGTGGCATTTTGGAGGTGTTCCTTGCCATCCCCTATGAATTATATTTGTACTGACGTCTCTTCAGTTCGTGTGATGCCCTGCCTTACATTTTGTACTTTTGGATGCGAGCTTCATCCATCGTTGCCCGTGCCCTCAGCTTGCTGAACCTCTGGAGTCGTCAAGGGGTCTCCCAGTGGCGGAGAAAGGGTAAGATCCGAGACCCTGTGTGTTATACTGTGACCAATCCAACCCATAGACGACGTATGTTGAGTGTCTCCTACTTGGTGGTATTGCTGACATTTACAGTTGGAGATAAAACTATGTGACGTGTTGCTGAGGGAATGGTATTTGTAGAAGAGTTAATTGATATTTTCTGGGTGACGTTTATTTTTCGGTTTTCACAATGTATGTTTATTGCCATTTAACTGTGTTATTCAATTAGGTTTAAGGATATTTTCTTACTTTGTCTCCTTCTATCACAACGACCCGGGCATATGTGGTTTCTATCTCTACCTAGTAACTTTTTCTTTTACTTTAGTATGCTAGTTAGCTAGGTGAATGTGTCTGAGGAATTGTAATAACCAGTTTGTTTTTTTCTTCCCTAAAGTTCAGTTTTCAAGGGATTTCTTTGTAATTTTAAGTTATTAATTGTAATAAATAATTTAAGTGTTTGTTTTGTCTCTGTATCCTTCTCTTTGAGGAAGTTCCTTGGATTGTTTTTGTTCTGGTACGAGTCCTACTCATTATCATAGTGGTAAGGGCTTTATGATAGATGAAGAATCTGTGAACTCTTTACCATCTCTTAAGAGTTCATAACATAAATGGCGACCGTGACAGGATCTATTACCAGACATTAACGTTCACAGGATTTTCTCGAGGAGGAGTGCAGAGAAAAGTGGGAAGATAGTTTTGCTTGATAGGCCTTTAAGTGATAGGAGTATTTTCTCCGCCCTCCCCCCTCTCTCTCTCTTTCTCTCTCCCTCATAACTTAGAATATGCCTTATTTCGAGCTTCAAGTTGAGGAGGCTGCGGCGGAATTTCTCAGTAGCCCTGATTGGGAAGACAATATTTTTGATTTGAAAAGAGAGGAGTTGTGGTTCTTGTCTCAGTTTTTGCATTTGGAACTGCCATCAGAAATTCGTAAGGGACAGTTACTTAAATTAGTACTGAAAGCTGCTAAAGAGCAAGAAAAGAGAGTAAGTGTTTCACATACGAACAAAGATGAAGAACAGGACAAAGTCACTGACGATGGAAGTCAGGAACTAGATAGAAGTAACATTCATCAGGTAAGTGAATTGAGACTCAGTATTTTGAAGGAGGAAGCAAGGATTAAAGAGTTAGAGTTAACAGCCTTGCGGTTGCAAGCTGAAGAAAGAGCTAAAGAAAGGGATCACGAGATTATCTTGCAGAGAATACGTAACGGTAATAATAATAGAAATAGTAGTTCTGGGGATAATTTTAATGTAACGTCAGCGTTGAAATTGGTACCTTTGTTCAATGAGGAAGATGTTCCAGAATTTTTCACTTCTTTCGAGAGGATAGCTAAAAGGTTGATTTGGCCAAAAGACATGTGGACCACTATGATTCAGTGTCGATTGAAAGGGAAGGCTCAGCGTGTATATAACACACTTAATGAAGATCTTTGTAACGATTACGATACAGTGAAAGCCATAATTCTTAAAGCCTATGATTTATTCCTGAGGCCTATAGGCAGAAATTTCGCAATCTTAAGAAAGAGTCAGGGATGACATTTGTGGAATTTGCGAGGCATAAGGAGCAGTTTTGTGAGGACTGGTTGAAGTCAAAGGATATTGATAATTTTTCTAAATTAAAAGAATTAATTTTGGTAGAGGAATTTAAAAGGAATGTGGTTAGAGAGTTAAAAATACATTTGGACGAGTTGAAACTGGACTCCTTGCAGGAGATCGCTATTGCGTCGGACGAGTATTCCCTCGCCCACAAGCAGGAAAAGGTAACTAGGGAAGTATCTGTAAACAATAAGAAATTTTTCAGTGGTGGTTGGAGAAGGAATAACCAGAACAGACAACAAGAGTCGGAGAAACCCGATTTTGACAGAAATAAGAATAATAGGAATAGTGATAATGATAATGAAACTAGTAGTAGTTTAAATAATGGTAATTCTCGCAGTTATGTTAATACTAGTAGGAATGTAGGGAACAGTAAGGCTTCGGGATCAGGAATAGTCTGTTTTTGGTGTAACAGAAGAGGTCATGTCGAGTCTCAGTGTTTCTCGAGAAAGAAATATTTCGAAAGAAACCCGAAACCTGTTAACGTTGTAACAGCAGCTGAACCGCCAAAGGAAGACGAATCTAGATGACTTAGATTTCGTAAGTACATAACTGACGGATCTATTTTCACGGATACGACTAAACGGATTGGGACAAACGTTAAAGTATTGAGAGATACTGGGGCCGCTCAGTCATTAATTTTACGAGGGTCTGTCCCAGATGGATATGTATATAAGAATGATGAGTATGTCGTATTGGGTGGTTTCCCGAACACAGTGAATTCATACCCATTAGAAATTTTTTTTCTTGATACTAATTATTTTTCAGGTGAGGTAAAGTTGGCTGTTGTTGATAGTTTGCCAATTCCCAAGATAGGTGTAATTTTTGCTAACGATTTATCCATTACAGATGAATCTTGTATTTTTCCCATTCTGTCTGTGGTCGAAGTAGGACACAACCACTGTCCTATAAATGATATTTTAAAACCTATATCTGTGATAACGAGGTCAAAGGCAAAAGAGGTTGACCTGGCCGAGGTCGAGTTGGATTTGGATGTGATTGATGGACATAAGACTGACTTTGTGACAAATGGTGTACTTAATTTTCGAGACGTGGTGTGGGATTCCAAGGCTTTTAGGAAAGCCCAGACTGTTGAATTTAATGAAGCAATTAGTAGTGATATTAGTAATTTATCTAAGCCAGTATTCTGTAAAGAGAAAGGGTTGCTTTACAGGGTTAGTAGGTCAGCTGTTGCACCTGCTGACCAGGTAGAAGTTTCTCGTCAGTTGGTAGTTCCTAATGAGTATAGGAACAAAATTTTGTTTTTGGCTCATGAAAATAATCTTGCTGGGCATTTTGGGGTCAGAAAAACTTTTCAGAAGGTCGAACAACATTTTTATTGGCCCCGAATGCGCAGAGATATAAAGCAATATGTACTTTCTTGCAAAGTGTGTCAGTTGGTGGGGAAGCCCAACCAAAAGATACGTAAAGCCCCACTCATTCCCATACCTTCAGTTGGGGAGCCTTTTGGGGAGGTGGTGATCGATGTCGTTGGTTCTCTCCCGCGGACGCGCGGTGGTAATGAGTATTCATTAACAATTGTGGATCGGATGTCTCGCTTCCCGGAGGCTATTCCCATGAGGAGTATTCGGAGTGAAAAGATCGTCGATAATTTAATTGGCTTCTTTACTAAGTTTGGTATACCTCGTACTTTGCAATCTGATTGTGCCACTAATTTCACAAGCAAGTATTTTAAGAATAAAATGTCTGAATTAGGGGTAAAACACATTACCTCTTCCCCATATCACCCTGAGAGTCAGGGCCAGGTGAAACGGTTCCACCAGACCCTAAAGTCTATTTTGAGAAAGTTTTGCATGGAGTCAGGAAGAGAGTGGGATAAGGAGGTCCCGTATGCCTTATTTGCCATTCGTTCCGTTCCTAATGAGGCTTTGGGATACTCCCCTTTCGAGCTTATTTTCGGGCATTGTGTGCATGGGCCCTTGGAAGATGTACGTGAACATTTGGAGGGGGAGACTCCTGAGATAAACATTCTTGATTATTTGTCAGGACTTCAAGAGAAATTAAGAAAGGCTTGGGAGTTTGCTAAAGAGAATTTAGCTGAAAGCCAGGAGGTGATGAAAAACAAATACGATGTTGGGACTCAAAAAAGGGTGTTTAAACTTGGTGATAGTGTTTTAGTTTTATTGCCCTTCCCAGGAAATCCTCTGAGGGCGCAGTTTTCAGGGCCCTGGAAGGTTCTAAAGAAATATAATGATGTGAATTATTTGATAGAGACCCCAGGTAAAAGGAGAAAAACTCGAGTATGTCATATTAATATGCTTAAACCTTATGTAAGTAGAGATGTAGAAGTAGTTGAAAATGTAGACGTGGATCCCGTCACCTTAGTCAATGTAGAAGTAGACAGAGAAGTAGATACGGTAGAATCGGTAGTTAATAATAAATTATCTGTTACACCTGATGCATTGAACAGCAATTCTGAAATATTGAATAATTTACAAATTAAATTTCAGCATTTGGATCACGACAGGTCTGTATCATTAATTACCCTGATTAATGAATACAGAGATGTTTTTCAAGACACTCCAGGTAGGACTACGGTTCTAGAACATGATGTGGATGTGGGGGATTCTAAACCTATTAAACAATGCCCCTACCGACTTAACCCAGTAAAGAGAGACATTGTGAGAGAGCAGGTGCGATATTTGTTGGATAATGATTTAATTGTACCCAGCAGTAGTCCGTGGAGTTCGCCTGTGGTATTAGTTAAAAAAGAAGGCGGACAACACCGTCTATGCTTCGATTATAGAAAGATAAATGTTGTAACCAGAACAGATTCCTTTCCTCTACCCAGGGTGGAAGATTGTATTGATCGTGTTGGGTCTGCCAAATTTTTGACAAAATTAGATCTTTTAAAAGGCTATTGGCAGGTCGGTCTTTCACCCCGGGCGAGACAGATTTCAGCCTTTGTGACAGGTGACGGCCTTTTCGAATGCAAGGTAATGCCATTCGGAATGAAAAATGCGGCTGCTACCTTCCAAAGGTTGATGAATTACATAACACAGAATTTGGAGGGTTGCGTTGTCTACATAGATGACCTTATCATTTATAGTGATGATTGGAAGACTCATCTTAAAAGATTGAGAGCTTTGTTTCAGGTTTTGCGGAAGGCTGGCCTCGTAGTAAATCTGAAAAAGAGCGATTTCGCTCAGGCAAAAGTAATTTACCTCGGCCATGAGGTGGGCCTGGGTAAGGTCGCCCCTAAGAAGGCCAATGTGGAGGCAGTTGCAGATTTTCCCGTACCTCTTAATAAAAGGGGCGTTAGGCGTTTCCTAGGTATGGTCGGATATTATCGTAAATTTATTTGCAATTTTTCTGACATAGCTAACCCTCTTACAAACCTGTTAAAGAAAGGTGTTAAATTTAACTGGTCTGCTGATTGCCAGGGGGCTTTCGAAAGACTGAAAGCCACCTTGATTAGTTACCCATTATTACGCTCCCCGGATTTTAAATTGCCTTTCAGGTTAGGTACCGATGCCAGCGACTTGGGACTCGGTGCTGTTCTATTACAAGAGGATGACAAGGGAACTCTACACCCTGTTGCTTACTTCTCCAAGAAATTGTCGACAGCAGAAAGAAAATATTCTACAATAGAAAAGGAGGCATTGTGTCTAATAAAGGCATTGACCCATTTTGATGTTTATTTAAGTAATTCTAAGTATCCTATTGTAGTTTATACTGACCACAACCCCTTAGTCTTTATCCAACGTTTCAAAGATAAAAATATGCGAATTCTTAGGTGGAGTTTGACTCTCCAAGAGTATGATCTCGAGATACGGCATATACCAGGTAGGGATAATGTAATTCCCGACGTTTTGTCTAGGACCTTTACAATAGAATGAATTGTCTGCAATAATAATCATGCATTATTTTTTTTCTAGGTTTCCACTAATGTATCTTACTATGTCAAGTAATTT
>NW_027168789.1:42500-52500 GCF_036898095.1 Palaemon carinicauda | reverse complement strand
GGAATGACTTAACTAGGTGTGTAGAAGGACTAGGTAGAAGGAATTATGTAGTTGTCATAGGTGACTTAAATGCTAGAGTGGGCGCTGGAGAGGTAGAAGGTGTCATTGGGAAGTATGGCGTACCAGGTGAAAATGAGAGTGGTGAGAGACTGGTAGATATGTGTGTTGAACAAGAGATGGTAATAAGTGCTAGCCTTTTTTAAAAAGAAAGATAAAAATAAGTATACATGGGTAAGAGTGGCAAATGGAAGAGTAATAGAAAGGGCATTAATGGATTATGTGTTGATAACTAAAAGAATGTTTGGAAGATTGAAAGACGTGCACGTATTTAGGGGTATGGCTAACGGTATGTCTGATCATTTTTTGGTGGAAGGAAAATTAGTTGTAGCAAAAGAGTGGGGGAATAGAGTAGGTGGATGTAAAAGGGAGCTAGTGAGGGTTGAAGAGCTAATAAAACCGGGGGTAAAAAGTAAATATCAGGAAAGGTTCAAAATGGCATATGACGAGGTGAGAGTAAGACAAACTGGTAATTTAGAGGAGGAGTGGAAGTTAGCAAAAGAAAATTTTGTTGGGATTGCAAGTGATGTATGTGGCAAGAAGGTTGTTGGAGGCAGTATGAGGAAGGGCAGTGAATGGTGGAATGAAGGAGTGAAGGTAAAAGTGGAAGAAAAAAAGAGGGCTTTTGAAGAATGGCTGCCGAGTAATAGTATAGAGAAGTATGAAAAATATAGAGAGAAAAAGGTGGAAGTAAAGCGCAAGGTACGTGAGGCAAAGAGGGCAGCTGACCTGAGGTGGGGTCAGGGACTGGGTCAGTCATATGAAGAGAATAAGAAGAAGTTTTGGAAAGAAGTGAAGAGAGTAAGGAAGGCTGGCGCAAGAATTGAAGAGACAGTGAAAGATGGAAATGGAAGGTTGTTAAATGGAGAGGAGGCAAGGAAAAGGTGGGCGGAATATTTTGAAAGTTTGCTGAATGTTGAGGATAATAGGGAGGCAGATATAATTGCTGTTCCAGGTGTTGAGGTGCCAGTGATGGGAGATGAGAATGAGAGAGAGATTACAATAGAGGAAGTGAGGAGAGCACTAGATGAAACGAGAGTAGGGAAAACATCTGGTATGGATGGTGTGAAAGCTGAGATGTTGAAGGAAGGGGGTGTGACTGTACTGGAATGGTTGGTGAGATTGTTTAATATGTGTTTTGTGTTGTCAATGGTACCAGTAGATTGTGTTTGTGCGTGTATTGTACCACTATATAAGGGTAAGGGAGATGTGCATGAGTGTTGTAATTCAAGAGGTATCAGTTTGTTGAGTGTAGTTGGAAAAGTATATGGTAGAGTAATGATTAATAGGATTAAAGATAAAACAGAGAATGCAATCTTGGAAGTACAGGGTGGTTTTAGAAGAGGTAGGGGTTGTATGAATCAGATTTTTACAGTTAGGCAGATATGCGAGAAATATTTAGCAAAAGGTAAGGAGGTGTATGTGTAATATTTAGAATAGTAATATTACATGTTTAAAACAAATGACGTAATATGTCATGTTGGTTGGAAGAGCTGGCCGTGAGATTTGCTATGGTCAACTCAAATTGTGTACAGGATGTAAGATGCTAAGTTGTCATTCTTTCTTAGTGTCAACACATTAACTCTTCGTGTGAAAGTTTGTGACGTCACCGGATGCAGGTGTCTTCCGATTCCGTCACGTGTCTAAAGTAAACCAAGCATACGATATCTGTGATATCGATAATTTGTTCAGTTCTTATCTAAACTTCACCAGAATTGGTCATGTGGACCAACACAGCTTCCTCCAGTGATGGAGATGTTTAACTCAGTTGTTTATATACAATAAAACTTAAAAACCACCAAGATGTGTTCAATAAACCATCTAAATACATCTGAAAACAACTCATACTCAAATGTGTGCTTAAGACAGTAGCACACCAATAAATGGTGGCAGCGGTTAAACTCAAAGACAGCGATTAAACTCTAAGAATTAGAGAAATATCTTCAAGACTTCAAAATAAATAGCTGTAAAACCAGAGATATATCTTCAAGACTTCAACATAAAAGCTGTGAAACCTGATAAAGATCTTCAAGAACTCAGAACTATCTACAAGAATCTACAATTTTGACTAAGTCCAACGAAAATGCTAACACCAACATATGTTAGTATACAAATAGAATCTTCAATCAACATCCTAGGAAACCCAAGGACTGGCATTCAACTATTGCAAAACATATCCAGGAAGACCTACATTCTACAAGAAACTAGAACGAGACATCGCTAACAAAACATCAAGAGAGAGAGAGAGAGAGACGACTCGACTTCATATATAAGCTAAGTACAAAGATTTTGTATTCATTTCAGTTTGTGCAGTGAAGTGTAGTTATCACAAGTCGTTAGTCAATTATTACTGGGGTGAGTGAATTCCTAAACTTTGTTATAAGAAACTCCGAACTCTCATTTAGAATTTTTCTTTCTTTGTGCTAATTCTCATTTAGAATTATTTCTTTCTTTGTGCTAATTCTCATTTAGAATTTTTCTTTCTTTGTGCTAATTCCTTTTTCTTTCATAAACTCTTGGGGGGAAATGTATTGGGATTAGTAACATTGTTGGGGGAATTTTATTATACATATGCGTTTACGCAGTGGGCGTCTGTACTCATATAGATATTTTGATAGGATTGAAAGGGGTCAAAGAGATAGAAAAAAAAAGAATACAGCAGTCATGGCTCCTCCTGTCAGCCCTACCCCTGGACCTAGTGGTGTAGGCCAGGCTAATCCTCCTCCAATTGTGACGCTTGTAAATGCCAGGTCAGCAATCCTTCCTTTTCAAGGCCGTGTCAACGGGTTCTTGCCACAAAATGTGGAGTCATGGATTTCATCCGTTGATGCCCATTTAAATGCCAAACAAATCGTAGATCCTTTTGTACAATTACAAGAAGCTAAAAGTTTTATAGATTTTTCTAAGGGGGATGCGAGTGCGTATTTAAGAGGTGTTTCATTTCAGGAAGCAGTTACTTGGGATGATTTCAAAGTTAGGTTACGCGCGATCTATGGTGGTGAAGAAGCTTTAGATGTAGTGTTAACGTTACGAAATACACTTAATCAAGCCACTATGAATCGGCTTAATGTTGTTGAGAGAGCAGCTCTCATAGCTGATAGGCTTAACGAATATCAGGACATTTTAGGTAATTCCACTTGGGTTACTAACGATAATATCTCCGTGAAAGATTTTTTACGATTAATGTATTTAACTTGCATGACACTTATGTTGCCTGAAGCTTTAGTGCGGTGCTTTGATAAGAAGTTAATGCCTGCAAGTACGGAATTGGATGTCTATAAACAGATAAAGAAGCACATGTCCAAGTGTCCAGATCTCGATCCCGTGTTAACTCAAGTTTTTGCTAAGAATGAAACAAAACCACAAACAGTGAACGTAATTAATAATCCAGTAGCGGGAGTGACGTGTTACAACTGCAAACGTCAAGGTCACATAAGCGCAGACTGTAGAACGAAATTTTGTTCAGTTCACAACGCAGGATCACATTCTTATAGTCAATGTTACGCGCGTAAGACACAACAATATCCTAGAAATACACAGTCAATTCCACAGTCAGTTCCATATGGAAATAAAAAGAAAAATCCTCATTTTAACAATAAGAAGAAACAACAAAATGTCAATGCAGTTCAGAGTCCGAAACAAACAAACACTTCTTCAAATATCGCTGAGCCTGGGCCGTCAAACCAGACCTCGCAAAGTCAGCCTAATTTTCAGAATGTGCAGAGCAAAGCAAATACCACATAGTTAACTCTAGAGGGGAAGAGAGTGATGTTGGGTCAAGGTCATTTATGTCAACATCAATAGTATTGAATAATCAATTTAATGTTTTATCAGATAATTGTGAGACAATAGATTTTCCTATGAAACACACAGCCGAATTAAGTAAAACAGTGCATGCTCCCGTAGATTTGCAACGAATTCATACAATAATAAGCCAAAATGAGTTACGGCCAACCTTATATGCTGTAAATTTAGAACACAAATCCTTTACGTTATTTTTTGACTCTGGTAGTCCACGTAATATTATGGATTTGAAGACGCATCATTTGTTGTTTTCGAACTTTCCGATTGAAAAATCAGGAATCAGACTTTCAGGTATAGGAAATAATGAATTAAACGTCATAGGCATAACTCATATTCAGTTCAGAGTCGGTAATCGCACGTTTGCCGATACATTTGTTGTTGTGAAAAACATTAATATGTATCCAGCTGTAATTATAGGATACCCATCTATGGGAAATCAAAACATTATCTTAGCTCCTGCAAAGCACGGCGTGTATATCAAAGGGAAATTCTATAAGTCTTCTAATACTTTAAAGTCAGTTTTGGATAAAAAGGAGACGACAAATGTAACCGTAACGTACGTTGAAGAACCAATAACTTGTCTCACTAATAAAGAAATAATACACGCGACCCAGCAGAATTCTCGTTCACCCGTAATATCATCTTGCACGCAATATATCGAACCAAACATACCTTCGAATTTAATAGTGCAAATAAAGAAAACACTACCGGGATCTGAAATATTAATCCTTTCCGATACTTTGAAAACCAACGGATTGTCTGTCACACAAGCTATTTATACAGTAGGCTCACATCAGCAATGTAATATCGAAGTCTGTAATCATTTAAATAACACTTTAGTAATTCACAAAAATCAACATATCTTGGATGTAGAAGTTTATAAACATCGTATTCTTACCGTTGCTGAAATCAATCACTCTCAATCAGTTGCGGATGAATCCCTTTTACGATCTATTAAAAAATAAAATCAGTAAGGACATTCAAGACGAAGAAATTCAGCAGAAAATTTTTGAACTTTTAAATAAATATACAGATGTCTTTTCCACTACGGATGGATCCTTAGGGAAAACAGATGTGATCGAGCATCAAATAAGGTTAAAAGACAAACAGAAAATTATATATGTACCCTCGTACAGACTCCCTATGAAATTCCAGAATGAAATAAATGATGAAGTAGGTAAAATGTTAGAGGAAGGAGTCATTAGAAAATCAAATAGCCCTTATAATTTTCCTTTAATAGTTGTACCGAAAAAAGATCGAACATGGCGTATCTGCGTCGACTTTCGTCGTCTAAACGAGGAAACGATCCCTGATCGATTCCCAGTGCCATGTACTGACGATATTTTGTCTTTGTTAGGTCAGAATAAATATTTTACCAGTTTGGACTTACTTAAAGGCTTTCACCAGATATCATTAGAAGAAGATAGTATCCCATACACAGCCTTCAGCACAGCCAGGGGACATTATGAATTTTTACGGATGCCTTTTGGTTTACGTTGTGCTCCTATAACATTTACAAGAATGATTAACATAGTGTTTGGAGACTTGTTAGGGGATATATTGCATGCCTATATGGATGATCTTGTAATCTTTTCCAACACCTTAGAGGAACATCGACGTAAGTTAGAACTAGTACTACAGAGATTAAGACAACATAACTTAAGGGTAAAGATTAGTAAGTGTGAATTTTTCAAAACAGAATTAATATATTTGGGTTTCATGGTGTCAAGCCAAGGTCTTAAAGTAGTCCATGATAAGGTGTCGGCTATACGTAATTTTCCCATACCTACTAATGTCAAGGGAATACAGCAATTTCTGGGTTGTAGTGGATATTACAGGCGTTTTATACGCAACTATTCAATAATAGCCGCTCCTTTAACTGATCTTACGAAGAAGGGCGTAGATTTCATATGGTCTGAGCAACATCAACAGGCGTTTAATACTTTGAAAGATGAACTGTGTAGTTCTCCTATCTTAAAATTTCCTGACTTCGGTAAGGAATTCTTCATTGCAACAGACGCCTCAGACTTAGGAGTAGGAGGGGTATTGCTTCAGCAATATGATAAACAGTTTTTCCCGATAGCTTTCTATTCTCGAAAATTGAGAACTTCCGAAAGTAAGTATGCAGTAATAGACAAGGAAGGACTAGCTATTGTTAATTCGCTAGTGCATTTTAAGTTCATAATTTACGGTTATCCCGTTAAGGTTCTTACTGACCATAAAACACTAACAGAGTTCTTTAAAGGCTTCAATCACAGCCCTAAACGAACTCGGTGGCATTTAATCATTCAAGATTTTGGCGCAAGAATCGGGTATTTACCTGGGAAAGCAAATATCATTGCGGATGCATTATCACGCAACCCCGTGTCATCTTGTACGGAGTGTTTAGCTGAATTAATAGATATATCAACATCCATGCCTATTGTAAAAACAATATCTGAACAAGAAGATTTAGGCTGGAGTGCTGAATTGTTACAGACTGAGCAAAGAAAAGATCAGAAAATAGAAACAATTATAAATGCTTTGAAAGGCAATCATAAAGAAAAAGAATATATAAAGTATAAGCAGCAGAATTATGTAATCAAAGATAATATTCTGTGTAGGACTGTGACAAGGAAAACCCGCAATACACCACATGTAACTAACGACCAGGTAGTAGTACCAAACTCACTTGTTTCCACTGTCCTGAATTGGTTGCATTCAAATCCATTACATGGACACCCTGGGTTCTCATTAATGTCACAGAAAGCCAAATCATTGTTTTATTGGCATACAATGCTTACAGATATAAAAAGACACATAGCTAATTGTCGCACATGTCAGGAAAACAAAGGGCATACGAAAACACCTGTTAGCTTAGGAGCTTATCCTGTTCCCAATCAACCCTTTGAAAGAATACATTTAGATTTGTTAACAGGATTTTACGAGTCAGACAGAGGGAATAAGCACCTCTTAGTAATTATAGATGCTTTAACTCGATATACAGAACTAATAGCGCTTAAAACTAAAACTGCGATTGAATGCGCTAGGAAGTTTTACGAGTGTTACATTTGTAAACATGGAATTCCACACATGATAATCTCAGACTCGGGTGGTGAATTTAATAATCACTTTCTTATCTCATTGTGTGAATTCCTCAAAATAAAGAAGATCAATACCATGATATATCACCCAGAGTCTAATGGGCTAGTGGAAAGAGCAAATAGGAAGATATTAAATATATTAAGGGTAACACTAGGGGGATCAGACCCCAACTGGGATATTGCAATACCGGCGGCACTGAGTACTCTGAATCATTCATATCATATATCAATTAAAATGTCACCGCATGAAGCATTGTATGGTACCCCAGTTAGAACACCTTTCCATGTATTAACGCCTACAACTAATCTATCAAATCCTTTAAAAGAATGTATAAATGCAAGTATAAGTCGATATGATATCCTTCGAAAGAATTTAGAAGAATCACAAATCATAATGAAAAGGAATCATGATAAAATAGCGAAACCAACTAAAACATATACCGTGGGTGATAACATCTATATTCAAATCAATGTCAGAAAAGGGCTCAACTATAAACTAACACCTAAGTTTGAAGGCCCATTTAACATTTTGGAAACATTAACGGCCAATAGGTTTAGAATTCAAAACGTAGCCCAACCCACGGATGAGAGAATAGTACCATTGTCTCACATAAGAAATTAAAAAGAAGTGTGGAAAAATTTTAATTTTTGTAACTAAAAAGTTTTCTTTTTAATACAGGAGTAATTACATATATTTTTTCTCGTTACAGGTTTCCAAGATGAATTTTTTGTTGTTGGGAGTGATATTGTTCGCTCAGACATTTTTTTCGTATGGGATGAGTTCTAAGACTAAGAATATATATTTTAAATATGGCAATATAGTTGAAAGACAAGAAGACATTTTTATTACATCAACCAACGTAATTGTCGAAGTGCATATGCAAGCAATTTTTCTTCAAGAGAATGATGTCACTAGCTTAAGAACCGCCATTTCAAGGTTTTCTGCATCATTGGATGAGTTGCATAGGAGACATTTTCATTTGACTACTAAGAGTTTGCTTGGATCAACATTTAAAGTTGCAGAGATGCTATCTGATGACTTAAAAAATAAGACTGGAGAGACAGGATCTTTGGCTTATGACCTTTTGATGTGGACTGTAGGACACGAACAAAAAGAAAGACGGAATCCGTTCATTTATGCTGCATTAAGCATCTTTGGGTCTGTTGCAAGTTTAGGTTTAGGACTTTCCAATCGTCTTAAAATTAGTAATCAAAATAAGAAAATTGAGTTTTTGACTCATAAAGATGAATTGATTATGTCAGAACTAAGGGATCAGTTAGCTTCAATCAATAAAATTATGGATTTGTTAAATGAACATTCAGATAATATCGTTCAAATTATGGAAGTACAGGATTTGTTAGCAACATTAACGTATTATGATTCAAAGATAGATCACATACATAACAGAATTGCACATTTCATTGAGAAATCCAAGGATTATGTAGAAGCTATCACGTTAGCAACTAAAGGTGTATTGTCGCCCCATTTGTTGCCTATACGTTACTTAAAATTAGTTCTGGAGAACACTAGGGATAAACTAGGCTATGTTCCTTTGTTAGACGAACATAGGTTAGAATTTTATTACAGCCTAATTACAGTAAACGTAGATAATAACAAGATTAGGATTACAATTCCCTTTGATTCTTCTGATGCCTGGCAATCTTACAGGATATCACCATTTCCGACTTTCATGACGAATCACTCAAATCCAGTAATATCCAGTTTGACAGGACACGTATTGATTTCCCCAGACAAGGAAACATATACGGTCATTAAAGACTTAGATCAATTAACTCACTGTTCAGACGCAATGGATAGAAAAATATGTACAGCTGACTCATTTGAATTCCGTAAAAACTTGATGGATTCATGCGAGTTAGGTATAGTGCTAGACGGTGCTCTCTCCCATACAAGTGAAAATTGTCTGGATAAGCTTTATCCCTTTGACAATAAAGAATTCAATTGCAGACTAAATAATGGCTCGTGGATACGATACGACAAGGACGGCTTCAATGTATCATGCCCTGACGGATCCACATCATTTAACCACATCTTCGTCGCAGCAGATGGCTGTATCGGGACTTCCCCGAATTCCATGGTGACTGGCCTACGGACAATCATCAGAGAACGTGCTTACTTCGCGAACTTCACGTGGACCTCTACAACGCCCGCACTTCCTCTCCCCTATAAAGGAAGTGTGGCGAAACACTTAATGAAACTTACCGAAAAGGACCACCTGTCGCCGACTTACAAAGAGATTCTTCACCCCATAATACTGGCTAGTTTGTGTTTCACGGTGATGATATTTATCGCCGTGAACATCCTTGTTTGGCGTAGGTTACGGCACAGCAAGCAGCTACAAAGGAATGAGTTGCATAGCCCTGACAATACCCCCTATTTAATCCAGTTCAAAGCTGTATGAGTGGCCACCTCATTAGCTAAGGGAGTAATTTGTCAGGATGATGTTTGTATGAAAAGCTGACTAGTACGCTAGTAATATGTAATTAAAGAAATTCTCTACATTTGCATTGTTAAAAATACATTTAAAATAACATTTAAAAAAATAAATAAAATAAAAAAGGATATAAATCATTTTTTCTCTCGGCATCTAATAAAAATATATCAGCCGGAATGTTAAAAAAGAAAAGAGAAAAAAAAAAAAAAAGAAAAAAATATAAGATATATAACAGAATCTATGGGCATCTAATAAAATGTATCAGCCCTATATATAAATATATATATATATATATATATGTACGAAACCGTGGTACGTGTACGTACCAGGAATTTGTATTTGTGCACTAAAAATTGAGTATCTTGTTTCTGACAAAGGTAACAATTATTCTTTATCAAGTTACCGAATCATTTGTAAGTCAGAATTTGTTTTGTTTTTTGGTACCATGTAATCATTTGCTAGCAATGTACCATATATATGATCTTGGTTTTATCATGCATTTTTCTTTTTGCTTTGGTAATATCTTTTTTGTATGCATTATTGTTGTTAGTTTTGATGTGCCTATTTGGACATTCGTCCTCAGTTGGATATAGCTAGTTT
>NW_027168788.1:52500-56288 GCF_036898095.1 Palaemon carinicauda | reverse complement strand
TTATTATTATTGCTATTTTAAAAATTATTATTATTATTATTATTATTATTATTATTATTATTATTATTATTATTATTATTATTATTATTATTATTATTATTATTATTATTATTATTATTATTATTATTATTATTATTATTATTATTATTATTATTATTATTATTATTATTATTATTATTATTATTATTATTATTATTATTATTATTATTATTATTATTATTATTATTATTATTATTATTATTATTATTTTATTATTATTATTATTATTATTATTATTATTATTATTATTATTATTATTATTATTATTATTATTATTATTATTATTATTATTATTATTATTATTATTATTATTATTATTATTATTATTATTATTATTTTAAAAATTATTATTATTATTATTATTATTATTATTATTATTATTATTATTATTATTATTATTATTATTATTATTATTATTATTATTATTATTATTATTATTATTATTATTATTATTATTATTATTATTATTATTATTATTATTATTATTATTATTATTATTATTATTATTATTATTATTATTATTATTATTATTATTATTATTATTATTATTATTATTATTATTATTATTATTATTATTATTATTATTATTATTATTATTATTATTATTATTATTATTATTATTATTATTATTATTATTATTATTATTATTATTATTATTATTATTATTATTATTATTATTTATTATTATTATTATTATTATTATTATTATTATTATTATTATTATTATTATTATTATTATTATTATTATTATTATTATTATTATTATTATTATTATTATTATTATTATTATTATTATTATTATTATTATTATTATTATTATTATTATTATTATTATTATTATTATTATTATTATTATTATTATTATTATTATTATTATTATTATTATTATTATTATTATTATTATTATTATTTATTATTATTATTATTATTATTATTATTATTATTATTATTATTATTATTATTATTATTATTATTATTATTATTATTATTATTATTATTATTATTATTATTATTATTATTATTATTATTATTATTATTATTATTATTATTATTATTATTATTATTATTATTATTATTATTATTATTTATTATTATTATTATTATTATTATTATTATTATTATTATTATTATTATTATTATTATTATTATTATTATTATTATTATTATTATTATTATTATTATTATTATTATTATTATTATTATTATTATTATTATTTATTATTATTATTATTATTATTATTATTATTATTATTATTATTATTATTATTATCATTATTATTATTATTATTATTATTAATTATTATTATTATTATTATTATTATTATTATTATTATTATTATTATTATTATTATTATTATTATTATTATTATTATTATTATTATTATTATTATTATTATTATTATTATTATTATTATTATTATTATTATTATTATTATTATTATTATTATTATTATTATTATTATTATTATTATTATTATTATTATTATTATTATTATTATTATTATTATTATTATTATTATTATTATTATTATTATTATTAATTATTATTATTATTATTATTATTATTATTATTATTATTATTATTATTATTATTATTATTATTATTATTATTATTATTATTATTATTATTATTATTATTATTATTATTATTATTATTATTATTATTATTATTATTATTATTATTATTATTATTATTATTATTATTATTATTATTATTATTATTATTATTATTATTATTATTATTATTATTATTATTATTATTATTATTATTATTATTATTATTATTATTATTATTATTATTATTATTATTATTATTATTATTATTATTATTATTATTATTATTATTATTATTATTATTATTATTATTATTATTATTATTATTATTATTATTATTATTATTATTATTATTATTATTATTATTATTATTATTATTATTATTATTATTATTATTATTATTATTATTATTATTATTATTATTATTATTATTATTATTATTATTATTATTATTATTATTATTATTATTATTATTATTATTATTATTATTATTATTATTATTATTATTATTATTATTATTATTATTATTATTATTATTATTATTATTATTATTATTATTATTATTATTATTATTATTATTATTATTATTTTTATTATTATTATTATTATTATTAAAATTATTATTATTATTATTATTATTATTATTATTATTATTATTATTATTATTATTATTATTATTATTATTATTATTATTATTATTATTATTATTATTATTATTATTATTATTATTATTATTATTCTTATTATTATATTAAAATTATTATTATTATTATTATTATTATTATTATTATTATTATTATTATTATTATTATTATTATTATTATTATTATTATTATTATTATTATTATTATTATTATTATTATTATTATTATTATTATTATTATTATTATTATTATTTTAAAAATTATTATTATTATTATTATTATTATTATTATTATTATTATTATTATTATTATTATTATTATTATTATTATTATTATTATTATTATTATTATTATTATTATTATTATTATTATTATTATTATTATTATTATTATTATTATTATTATTATTATTATTATTATTATTATTATTATTATTATTATTATTATTATTATTATTATTATTATTATTATTATTATTATTATTATTATTATTATTATTATTATTATTATTATTATTATTATTATTATTATTATTATTATTATTATTATTATTATTATTATTATTATTATTATTATTATTATTATTATTATTATTATTATTATTATTATTATTATTATTATTATTATTATTATTATTATTATTATTATTATTATTATTATTTATTATTATTATTATTATTATTATTATTATTATTATTATTATTATTATTATTATTATTATTATTATTATTATTATTATTATTATTATTATTATTATTATTATTATTATTATTATTATTATTATTATTATTATTATTATTATTATTATTATTATTATTATTATTATTATTATTATTATTATTATTATTATTATTATTATTATTATTATTATTATTATTATTATTATTATTATTATTATTATTATTATTATTATTATTATTATTATTATTATTATTATTATTATTATTATTATTATTATTATTATTATTATTATTATTATTATTATTATTATTATTATTATATTATTTAAATTATTATTATTATTATTATTATTATTATTATTATTATTATTATTATTATTATTATTATTATTATTATCATTATTATTATTATTATTATTATTATTATTATTATTATTATTATTATTATTATTATTATTATTATTATTATTATTATTATTATTATTATTATTATTATTATTATTATTATTATTATTATTATTATTATTATTATTATTATTATTATTATTATTATTATTATTATTATTATTATTATTATTATTATTATTATTATTATTATTATTATTATTATTATTATTATTATTATTATTATTATTATTATTATTATTATTATTATTATTATTATTATTATTATTATTATTATTATTATTATTATTATTATTATTATTATTATTATTTTATTATTATTATTATTATTATTATTATTATTATTATTATTATTATTATTATTATTATTATTATTATTATTATTATTATTATTATTATTATTATTATTATTATTATTATTATTATTATTATTATTATTATTATTATTATTATTATTATTTTATTA
>NW_027168788.1:35000-37500 GCF_036898095.1 Palaemon carinicauda | reverse complement strand
TTATTATTATTATTATTATTATTATTATTATTATTTTATTATTATTATTATTATTATTTTATTATTATTATTATTATTATTATTATTATTATTATTATTATTATTATTATTATTATTATTATTATTATTATTATTATTATTATTATTATTATTATTATTATTATTATTATTTTTATTATTATTATTATTATTATTATTATTATTATTATTATTATTATTATTATTATTATTATTATTATTATTATTATTATTATTATTATTATTATTATTATTATTATTATTATTATTATTATTATTATTATTATTATTATTATTATTATTATTATTATTATTATTATTATTATTATTATTATTATTATTATTATTATTATTATTATTATTATTATTATTATTATTATTATTATTATTATTATTATTATTATTATTATTATTATTATTATTATTATTATTATTATTATTATTATTATTATTATTATTATTATTATTATTATTATTATTATTATTATTATTATTATTATTATTATTTATTATTATTATTATTATTATTATTATTATTATTATTATTATTATTATTATTATTATTATTATTATTATTATTATTATTATTATTATTATTATTATTATTATTATTATTATTATTATTATTATTATTATTATTATTATTATTATTATTATTATTATTATTATTATTATTATTATTATTATTATTATTATTATTATTATTATTATTATTATTATTATTATTATTTTATATTATTATTATTATTATTATTATTATTATTATTATTATTATTATTATTATTATTATTATTATTATTATTATTATTATTATTATTATTATTATTATTATTATTATTTTATTATTATTATTATTATTATTATTATTATTATTATTATTATTATTATTATTATTATTATTATTATTATTATTATTATTATTATTATTATTATTATTATTATTATTATTATTATTATTATTATTATTATTATTATTATTATTATTATTATTATTATTATTATTATTATTATTATTATTATTATTATTATTATTATTATTATTATTATTATTATTATTATTATTATTATTATTATTATTATTATTATTATTATTATTATTATTATTATTATTATTATTATTATATTATTATTATTATTATTATTATTATTATTATTATTATTATTATTATTATTATTATTATTATTATTATTATTATTATTATTATTATTATTATTATTATTATTATTATTATTATTATTATTATTATTATTTTATTATTATTATTATTATTATTATTATTATTATTATTATTATTATTATTATTATTATTATTATTATTATTATTATTATTATTATTATTATTATTATTATTATTATTATTATTATTATTTTAAAAATTATTATTATTATTATTATTATTATTATTATTATTATTATTATTATTATTATTATTATTATTATTATTATTATTATTATTATTATTATTATTATTATTATTATTATTATTATTATTATTATTATTATTATTATTATTATTATTATTATTATTATTATTATTATTATTATTATTATTATTATTATTATTATTATTATTATTATTATTATTATTATTATTATTATTATTATTATTATTATTATTATTATTATTATTATTATTATTATTATTATTATTATTATTATTATTATTATTATTATTATTATTATTATTATTATTATTATTATTATTATTATTATTATTATTATTATTATTAATATTATTATTATTATTATTATTATTATTATTATTATTATTATTATTATTATTATTATTATTATTATTATTATTATTATTATTATTATTATTATTATTATTATTATTATTATTATTATTATTATTATTATTATTATTATTATTATTATTATTATTATTATTATTATTATTATTATTATTATTATTATTATTATTATTATTATTATTATTATTATTATTATTATTATTATTATATTATTATTATTATTATTATTATTATTATTATTATTATTATTATTATTATATTATTATTATTATTATTATTATTATTATTATTATTATTATTATTATTATTATTATTATTATTATTATTATTATTATTATTATTATTATTATTATTATTATTATTATTATTATTATTATTATTATTATTATTATTATTATTATTATTATTATTATTATTATTATTATTATTATTATTATTATTATTATTATTATTATTATATTATTATTATTATTATTATTATTATTATTATTATTATTATTATTATTATATTATTATTATTATTATTATTATTATTATTATTATTATTATTATTATTATTATTATTATTATTATTATTTTATTATTATTATTATTATTATTATTATTATTATTATTATTATTATTATTATTATTATTATTATTATTATTATTATTATTATTATTATTATTATTATTATTATTATTATTATTATTATTATTATTATTATTATTATTATTATTATTATTA
>NW_027168788.1:20000-22500 GCF_036898095.1 Palaemon carinicauda | reverse complement strand
ATCACTGGCACCTCAACACCTGGAACAGCAATTATATCTGCCTCCCTATTATCCTCAACATTCAGCAAACTTTCAAAATATTCCGCCCACCTTTTCCTTGCCTCCTCTCCTTTTAACAACCTTCCATTTCCATCTTTCACTGTCTCTTCAATTCTTGCGCCAGCCTTCCTTACTCTCTTCACTTCTTTCCAAAACTTCTTCTTATTCTCTTCATATGACTGACCCAATCCCTGACCCCACCTCCAGTCAGCTGCCCTCTTTGCCTCACGTACCTTGCGCTTTACTTCCACCTTTTTCTCTCTATATTTTTCATACTTCTCTATACTATTACTCTGCAGCCATTCTTCAAAAGCCCTCTTTTTCTCTTCCACTTTCACCTTCACTCCTTCATTCCACCATTCACTGCCCTTCCTCATGCTGCCTCCAACAACCTTCTTGCCACATACATCACTTGCAATCCCAACAAAATTTTCTTTTACTAACTTCCACTCCTCCTCTAAATTACCAGTTTCTCTTACTCTCACCTCATCATATGCCATTTTCAACCTTTCCTGATATTTACTTATTATTATTATTATTATTATTATTATTATTATTATTATTATTATTATTATTATTATTATTATTATTATTATTATTATTATTATTATTATTATTATTATTATTGTTAATATTTTTATTATTATTATTATCATTATTATTATCATTATTATTATTATTATTATTATTATTATTATTATTAAAATTATTATTATTATTATTATTAGTATTATTATTGAAATTATTATTATTATTATCATTATTATTATTATTATTATTATTATTATTATTATTATTATTATTATTATTATCATTATTATTATTATTATTATTATTATTATTATTATTATTATTATTATTATTATTATTATTATTAATATTTTTATTATTATTATTATTATTATTATTATTATTATTATTATTATTATTATTATTATTATTATTATTGCTATTATTATTATTATTTTTAAAATTATTATTATTATTATTATTATTATTATTATTATTATTATTATTAGCATTATTATTATTATTATTATTATTATTATTATTATTATTATTATTATTATTATTATTATTATTATTATTATTATTATTATTATTATTATTATTATTATTATTATTATTATTATTATTATTATTATTATTATTATTATTATTATTATTATTATTATTATTATTATTATTATTATTATTATTATTATTATTATTATTATTATTATTATTATTATTATTATTATTATTATTATTATTTTTATTATTATTATTATCATTATTATTATTATTATTATTATTATTATTATTATTATTAATATTATTATTATTATTATTAAAATTATTATTATTATTATTATTATTATTATTAAAAGTATTATTATTATTATTATTATTATTATTATTATTATTATTATTATTATTATTATTATTATTATTATTATTATTATTATTATTTATAAAATTATTATTATTATTATTATTATTATTATTATTATTATTATTATTATTATTATTATTATTATTATTATTATTGTTATTATTATTATTATTATTATAATTATCATTTTTATTATTTTTAAAATTATCATTATTATTATTATTATTATTAATGTTATTATTATTATTATTATTATTATTATTATTATTATTATTATTATTATTATTATTATTATTATTATTATTATCCATCCATCCATATACCAAGGCACTTCTCCCAATTTTGGGGGGTAGCCGACACCAACAATGAAACAAAACAAAAAGGGGACCTCTACTCTCTATGTTCCTTCAGCCTAATCAGGGACTCAACCGAGTTCAGTTGGTACTGCTAGGGTGCCACAGCCCAACCTCCCACATTTCCACCACAGATGAAGCTTCATAATGCTGACTCCCCTACTGCTGCTACCTCCGCGGTCATCTAAGGCACCTGAGGAAGCAGCAGGGCCTACTGGAACTGCGTCACAATCGCTCGCCATTCATTCCTATTTCTAGCACGCTCTCTTGCCTCTCTCACATCTATCCTCCTATCACCCAGAGCTTTCTTCACACCATCCATCCACCCAAACCTTGGCCTTCCTCTTGTACTTCTCCCATCAACTCTTGCATTCATCACCTTCTTTAGCAGACAACCACTTTCCATTCTCTCAACATGGCCAAACCACCTCAACACATTCATATCCACTCTAGCCGCTAACTCATTTCTTACACCCGTTCTCTCCCTCACCACTTCGTTCCTAACCCTATCTACTCGAGATACACCAGCCATACTCCTTAGACACTTCATCTCAAACACATTCAATTTATGTCTCTCCATCACTTTCATTCCCCACGACTCCGATCCCTACATCACAGTTGGTACAATCACTTTCTCATATAGAACTCTCTTTACATTCATGCCCAACCCTCTATTTTTTACTACTCCCTTAACTGCCCCCAACACTTTGCAACCTTCATTCACTCTCTGACG
>NW_027168787.1:47500-56299 GCF_036898095.1 Palaemon carinicauda | reverse complement strand
AATTTCTTAGAAGTGGTGTGAAACCTCAGATTCATTTTTCATATTCATTTTAGTGTGAATTGTTAAAAGTAATTTTATTGATTACAATTATTTTATTAAGTTTGTTATTATTATTGTTTTTATTATCGTAAGGTCATGAGTAACGATATGTATATCGTTCTATTTTCTATATTATCCTACGATATATTTTCCCTTTAATTTTTATGTACTTTGGAGTGACACGGATAGATATATTTCATATATATTTTAGTGCGAATAGTTAATTTTGTTAATTACAGTTTCTATCATTTTTGTATTCGTTATTATTTTTGTTATTACTAAAGTCTGAAGTCCGTAATTATAATCATAACAATAACAACAACAAATGCAGCCGTCTCTAGTCCACTGCAGGACAAAAGCCTCAGACATGTCCTTAGTCATGATTGGGATTTTGCCATTTTTATAACCACGTTGGTCACTGCGCTTTGGTGATGGTGGGAGACTTCTGTCTGATCGCTCTTAGCAAAGCAACCTATGGGTGGCCCAGACTAGTGCAGCTTTACTGATCATGGCGATGCCCAAACCCTTTCACCACATCAAGGTATCCCCGTGCTGAAAGAGTTAATCATATCAAATATTAAATTCAGTGATGGCCGATTTGGTAACGTCCCAGACTGGGGCTCAAACTCGTTAGTTTCTTTGGTCGCTGTTTCCTAACCATCTTTTTGAGCTAAGGATTTGTGGTTTGTGGGAGCCTATATGTCTATTTGCTGAGTCATCAGCAGCCATTGCCCGGCCCTCCTTGGTCCTATCTTGGGTGCAGAAGGGGCTTGGGCTCTGATCATATGTATGTATGGTCAGTCTCTAGGGCATTATCCTGCTTGATAGGGTAATGTCACTTTCCCTCGCCTCTGCCACTCATGAGCGGCCTTTAAACCTTTGATAATTATTATAATACTATTTACCTTTTGACTTTTTCCTTACTTCAGCTCAAAATCGTTTCATGAATTTGAAAGTATTGTAAGGAAAGTCTTTCATTTGCAGATGAACGTTACCATTGCATGAGAAAAGTAATTTATTCGATGAAAATTTCTTTTGTTCCTAAATCCTTGTTTTCCAAGAATGATGTCTTTGAAGATTCTCTGGGTTTAGTCTTGGTTTTTCATTATTAATTACTAGTGTTTTTATTTACTTTTTATTGTTAGAAATTATTAACTGATTTCAGGAAAAATTTTCTACTCAAATTTTTAGGTTTTATTTAGGTCATCTTTAAATATCTCGATATATATATATATATATATATATATAAATATATATGTGTGTGTGTGTGTGTGTATAAACCATCGTTTTGTCTAAACCAAGAAATCTTTTGATAAGTTTTAAATCCATTTTTATATATATCTTATACAAGGTGTGACGGTGCACACGTATTTTGCAATAACCAGATTGCTTTTTATAGATATAAAATAAGGAAAAATCAAATATTTTAAGAACAGTACATTAAAATAAATATTTCCTATATAAACTAAATAACGAAACAAGAGGAAGAGAAATAAGATAGAATAGTGTGCCCGAGTGTACCCTCAAGCAAGAGAACTCCACCCTAAGACAGTGAAAGACATGGTACAGAGGCTATGGCACTACCCAAGACTAGAGAACAGTGGTTTGATTTCAGAGTGTCCATCTCCTAGAAGAGCTGTGAAATATCAAGAAAATAAGAAACTTTACACTGAAGTGGAAAATCGCAACATCATTTTCTTTGTTGATTTTCTAGCACTGAGAAATTGAAATTTTGGAAGAAATTAGTAAAATGCTCGTGATATAAAGCTGAAATTTTATTGAAGGAAATAAAGAGGACAATAACGCTGCATAAAAGATAAAAAAAATAGATAGAATTTCATAACAAAGTAGAGATATTTAATAACATCGAATATAGGAAGATTTTTTATAGGAAAGAAGCGACTGTAATGGAAATGACCGAATGGGAAACCACCCCCCCCCAAAAAAAAAAAAGGATGGATTAATGTCAGTAAAATATTGTTCAAGTTTAAGATTATTCGCCAGACTTCTTCCGGGTAAACTAAACTTTTGTGTATATGTGCTCGCGCGTGCGCGTGTGTGTGCGTACGTGCGTCTGTGTGTGTGCGTAACCTTTTTCCTTATCAAAGATCAAAGATACCTCTGAAATACACAAATTTTCGCCCTACTTTGTGGTGTGGATCACCTTGTCTACCCATATGTTACAAATTGTTTTTCCAATAAAGAATTCAAATGGTGGATTAGGGTGTGATAGGTCACGAAATGATTGACCTATTTTCTGCCTGGGTCTGCTAAATTTAGTGTGCCAGTTTATTTTCCCCTCTTGAGGTAGGCCACAGAAATTGTTAGTTGACTGGCTTCTCTTTTTTATGAATTTTTAAATCTCTCTCTCTCTCTCTCTCTCTCTCTCTCTCTCTCTCTTAGAAATGATTTGACTGGCTTTCTTTTTATGCTTTTTGAAACTCTCTCTCTCTCTCTCTCTCTCTCTCTCTCTCTCTCTCTTAGAAATGATTTGACTGGCTTCCTTTTTATGCTTTTTGAAACTCTCTCTCTCTCTCTCTCTCTCTCTCTCTCTTAGAAATGATTTGACTGGCTTCCTTTTTATGCTTTTTGAAACTCTCTCTCTCTCTCTCTCTCTCTCTCTCTCTCTCTCTCCACAGAAATTATTAGTTGACTGGCTTTCTTTTTTATGCTTTTTTAAATCTCTCTCTCTCTCTCTCTCTCTCTCTCTCTCAGAAATGATTTGACTGGTTTTCTTTTTATGCTTTTTGAAACACTCTCTCTCTCTCTCTCTCTCTCTCTCTCTCTCTCTCTCTCTCTTTCCTGCAACCCTAGATTATAGGAACAAATCAGGTCACCCCATTAGGATTTGTCATAATTTTCCCTCCTGCATGAATTCGCACAAAATAACTGACCCAATTACTTTGGTTCTAAGATAAATATCCAATTTTTTATTTGATGTTGAATCCATTGGCTATTTCTGTTAGTCACCAAGTAGAATGAATTATTACGACATCCCATGTTGTGTGAAAAGATGTTTCCTTTGTGAAATTCTTTATATTTTGTTGTAGTCTTAGAGCTCTATCATCTTAAAGGTTTAAAGGCCGCTCATTAATGGCAGAGGCAAGGGACAGTGACATCGCCCTATCAAGCAAGACAACCCTCATATATACATATTATCAGCGCTTAATCCCCCTCTCCATCCAAGCTAGGACCAAGGAGGGCCAGGCAATGGCTGCTGATGACTTAGCAGGTAGAAATATAGGCTCTCCAAAACCCCCTATCCTTAGCTCACAAGGATGGTGAGGTTGCAGTGACCCAAGAAACTAAGGAGTTTGAGAAGGACTCAAACTCTAGTCTGGCTTTCACCAGTCAGGGATGTTACCACACCGGCCACCATAACCCATAGCATCATATAGTATAGTATTTGGGGCAGATGCCATTTGGTGTTGTAGTTCTGAGAGATAGTACATCATCATCATCATCGAAGCACATTCCATTTTGGTATTGTGTCATATTAAATTATGTGGTGTTGTATAGCTTGGATTTTTTTATGATATGGGCAGCTGCACACTATTAATTATACTACTTTAATATAGTTGTTCTAGTGTTTCAAATGACATCTTAGCGTTTTAGATAACTAATCTCTGTTTGGATATATGTTCATGGACATGTAAAGCCTTTTGTAATGTTAATAAAACCTTTAAAAAAAAGAAAAGAAAAAAAAAGTCTTAGCGTTTTAGACAAATGTTCATTGATGTTTATTTTTCATAAACACTATATTCATATATCGTTTGATATAAGTAACCATTATTAATCATATATTGTTTGGGAGAAGTCCACATTATAGTTTATGAAACGTTTAATGAAACTTACACCATTTTTAACGTTTTTGATAAGAGTGAAGATACACATTTTCTTGAATGTAAATCGTGTAATTAGAACATTCAAAGAATTTAAAGATGATTTGCTCTTTATAACGCAACTCTCGCCGAAGCCGAAGAAATGGATCCAATTATTCTCGATACATTGACCCTTAATAATGTTTACCAATTTCTTATTCAAAGTTTATATATGACACAAGCCCCCCCCCTCTCTCTGTCTCTCTCTCTCTCTCTCTCTCTCTCTCTCTCTCATGAAGTAAAGATGGAGTAAGGAATATACATACTATGTATCATGTTTTTTTTCTCTCTCTCTCTCTCTCTCTCTCTCTCTCTCTCTCGAAGTAAAATATGGATTGGAAATAGACATACTTTATATCATGTTTTTATCTCTCTCTCTCTCTCTCTCTCTCTCTCTCTCTCTCTCTCTCGAAGTAAATATGGATTGGGAATAGACATAGTTTATATCATGTATTTATCTCTCTCTCTCTCTCTCTCTCTCTCTCTCTCTCTCTCGAAGTAAATATGGATTGGGAATAGACATAGTTTATATCATGTATTTATCTCTCTCTCTCTCTCTCTCTCTCTCTCTCTCTCTCTCTCAGAATTTATCAATTACTCCTTGATAAAATAGGGGTGCGTGATCGCAGCGAGGGTTAGAGGGATTTTGGGAAAGTAGGTTAGAAGACAAAGAAAAGGAGAAGGAAATTGCTATCTTTCTCTCACCTCCGGCTGATTAGCTGTTTGTTTCTTTGTTATTTTGTAATTAAGGTATATCGATAGAATTATAATTTTGTATCATTGTATGTATCATATATATGTATTTATAGATATACATGAATATATGTATAGAATTATATTTATATATATATATGTATATATATATATATATATATATATATGTATATATATGTACTGTATACTCTATAGTGCATGTTTATATATTACTCATACCTATGTTTATACATATATACTGTATATAAGCATATAATTTTTTATTTTGAGTTTAATTTTTTTCTACTTTGAATAAAAAATGGAAGTAACATTGGTACCTGTCTATAACAATAAATCATATATCCTCCATTTAATAAAGAGTTACGTGTCTTTATGGCAATATATTATTATTATTATTATTATTATTATTATTATTATTTGCTAAGCTACAACCCTAGTTTTTTTTTTTATTTCCTGTCACGCTCAGTGGCATAGCCAGACGTATGACTACTCGATCTTTCCCCTGGCCCTCGAGGGGGGGGGGGTCATCATACCCTGGTGAGAGGGAGGTTTCACTGATAGGTAAACTCGGAAACCACAATCTCCCACAAATTGCCGAAACTGCCGGGTTGTAGTGAGGAAACGGGGAGATGGTGGGGTTAATATATATGTTTTTGTGCGTGTGTGTGTGCTTATCTATCAAGATATTTAGCTGTTAATTTGGCGGGTCGGGTACCCTAAAGGTTTAAAGGCCACCCATGAATGGCAGTGGCAAGGGACAGTGACATTACCCTATCGAGGAGGACAATCCCTTAGAGACTGACCATATATACATATGATTAGCGCCCAAGCCCGCTCTCCACCCAAGATAGGCCCAATGAGAGCCAGGTAATGGCTGGTGAAGACTGAGCAGACAGACATGTAGGTTCCCCCAAACCTCTTATCCTTAATTCTCAAGGATGGTGAGATTGCAGCGACCAAAGAAAGTAACGAGTTTGAGAAGGACTCGAACCCCAGTCTGGCCTTCACCAGTCAGGGTCGTTACCACATCGGCCATCACAACCCTAAAATCTTTAAATAATCTCTCTCTCTCTCTCTCTCTCTCTCTCTCTCTCTCTCTCTCTCCCCGCCCGCATGCACCATTAGTATCGGACTGTGCATAGGAAAGCGTGCCATTATCGATTATTAGTCCAAACCCCGGTAAACAAGATCGACCAATACTTACTGAGACCGGCAAACTGTGTACAGATCCGTTTGTATTATGTGTATTCTGCACGTATACTTGTATAGTAGCTATGCCTATATTATTATGTATGAGAAGTAGAAGATTTTTTTTCAAGTATGAGTAAATACTGTACTTTAAAGCTCTTTATAAAGTCTTATCATGTCAATGCTTATGTATTTATATAGATAAGGCTACCGCATTGACATATAAATAACTGTAATGAAAGTAAAATAAGAAGAAAACAAGAATATACCCGCCACTAGAAATGACCCTTTTTAGCAGGTGTCTAACGAGCTTTCGGACTCCTCCTACGCACACCTGAGTCAAACCCAGGTAGCGGGTAAGGGAGTGTCATTGTTCTCTAAATCTCTATATGTATGTTCGTACTTTTGCTTTCCCTATAAAATGTAAGAAACCTCTCTCAATAAATCAGTCCTCTGAGGAAGTATCACGAAACTAGTCAGGACTCAAGTGTATATTCTGTATTTTCATTTTCCCTGTGGTTCTTCTGCATATATATATATATATATATATATATAGGTACATGTGTTTGATGCACAAAGGTTCAGCAAGCAACTAATGAATATTTAAGTGACATTTGGGTAGTTTTCTTTTTTAGCATTGTTAAGGAGCCTTTTGAACTGATATTGAAAGAATTTAGAATTTTCATTTTTTTTCTTATATATTTTGAAATTTATTCCATTGTTCGGGTATCAACGTTTTAGTCAATTACAATATATTTTCGTTTGAGGCGTAACACAAACGGCAATGATAATAATAATTATAATAATAATAGTAATAATTAAAATAATAATAATAATTATAACAACAACAATAATAGTAAATGATAATAATAATAATAATAATAATAATAATAATAATGATGATGATAATAATAAAAGTGATTTTCTTCTTCTTCTTCTTCTTCTTCTTCTTCTTCTTCTTATTATTATTATCACAATTATTATTTGTTGTTGTTAGCGTTGCTCAGTTTATAACACCAACTGTTTTTTTTTATATATGATTTACTTTATATTGTTTTTTAATTATTGAAAAATTGCCATTGGAAGCGTAAATCGTAATTTAAATTATCACAATAGTATCACACAATTCATAACCTCTGATACCTTTAGTAGCATGGTATTACTCGTATAAAGAATGCAGACAGCACGAACGGAATATTTTGCGATTTTAAAAAGTATAAAGAATAAGATATGTATAAAGTTTGGACACATATAAGAGACTTTAACGAAAATCATTAATTGTTTATAGTGCTCTCTCTCTCTCTCTCTCTCTCTCTCTCTCTCTCTCTCTCTCTCACGTATGAGCCACCATCGACAAAAATATTTTTTTACAATTGTGACATTTCTTTGCAAAATCACTAAATCTCTTTACAAAACCGATTTACTAAAATATCCATACTGTAAAGCATAATTTTTCTAATATTAAGCTAACATCTATTTTCCTTTAGACAATATAACGGATCCGAGGAAGAGTTTCCTAGAGAAACTTTTTATAAATCTTCAATTATTTCTCTCCATTACAGAAATCCGTTGCCTGTCCGGTTGATTATAGCCGGGTAAGTCCCATGGGTAAGAAGTTAGTAGATAATTATGGAATAATGACAATTCCATAAGCTATATGCACTGATTTTAAAAGCTATACACGCTATTAAGTAGACGTTTAAGTTAGCTTTAGTTTCCCCTATAAATTATGCTCTTAAAGAAAATGTAAGTTAACCACCTGTTGCTTTTATATAGAAAATGGGTTTAGAAGCTTATAAGAGAAAACGGTCATAGATCGTTTTAGCATATACTTATGATTTTTAAGATGTGTTTTTTACAGTATAAAGAAAATTGTGTATGGAGCCATATGGTAGGTATGAGGAAGGGTAGTGGATAGGAACTTGAAATTTAGGAAATACTAAACGTAAAATTGCGATATATATATATATATATATATATATGTATATATATATGATGCTCCATGTCAATAGACATGGGAGGAGGTTATATATATATATATATATATGTGTGTGTGTGTATATATATATATATATGTATATATATATTTATATATATATATATATATATATATAAACTAAGAACTATTATCCTCACATATAACCGATAAATTTAGAACTACAGGTATTCTTAATAACAAATTACTGTATATATAAATTGCTAGCGTTTTATATCATACTATAACAACCCTTCCTTATTACTTTGGGCGCAGTCAGTTTATCAGTGGACATCGGGCAGGAGTGAAACATTGTTATTAATTAAGGAATGTTAGATATTCAAAGCGTAGTGAGGAAAGGAAATACGCAATTATATATGAGAAATAATGAATAGAAAATAGAAAAACTATATAAGCTATAAAGGGAAACGTATATCAACGTGTTTAATGTACGTCATATACTCGAATACAATGAGCACCTCATTATATATCCTTGATTTGCAAGAGCATTGATAAATTTGGCTTAAACTGTTTTACATGTAGATTATAGTATAATTTCACAAAGCAAGCTTCTTTTTTCATCGTTTTATTGGCTAATATGTTTGACTTTTGCGTGTTTTATTTTTTTTCACGTTTAGATAAAGGCTTTTAAATACACCACCTGGATCGTTATGCAGCCTAAAGCTGCCTTGCGATCTGCTAGACAGGGGTTTGAGACCCACTCAAGCTCGATAGTTTCTTGTAGTGTCTGCAACCTCACCATCCTTGTGAACTATGGATGGTGGTTTGGGTGAGCCTATATGGCTACCTTCCGAGTCACCAGTAGTCATAGCCTGACCCTCCCTGGTCCTAATTTGGGTGGAGAGAGGGCTTGGGCGCTGACCATATGTATATATGTTCAGTCTCTAAGGCCTTTTCCTGCTAGGGCATATTCACTGTCCATAGCCTCTGCCATTCATGAGCGACCTTTGAACCTTTAAAGTAAGTAGCTCCATGGCATTG
>NW_027168787.1:40000-42500 GCF_036898095.1 Palaemon carinicauda | reverse complement strand
TTCAGCTGGTTTACATGGGACCACTCACTGCGCATTTTATCTATTCTGTGATTTAAATCAATATTCAGCTGGTTTACATGGGACCACTCACTGCGCATTTTATCTATTCTGTGTTTTAAATCAATATTCAGCTGGTTTACGTGGGGCACTCACTGCGCATTTTTATTTATTCTGTGTTTTAAAATCAATATTCAGCTGGTTTACATGGGACCACTCACTGCGCATTTTATCTAATCCGTGTTTTAAATCAATATTCAGCTGGTTTACGTGGGGCACTCACTGCGCATTTTATTTATTCTGTGTTTAAAATCAATATTCAGCTGGTTTACATGGGACCACTCACTGCGCATTTTATCTAATCCGTGTTTTAAATCAATATTCATCTGGTTTACGTGGGGGCACTCACTGCGCATTTTATTTATTCTGTGTTTTAAATCAATATTCAGCTGTTTTACATGGGACCACGCACTGCGCATTTTATCCATTCTGTGTTTTAAATCAATATTCAGCTGGTTTATATGGGGCGCATTTTTTCTATTAAGATGTTTAGTTCAGAAACTTTTGTCTGGGACAGTCCAAAGAATTTTGTCCGGGGAGGTATCAGTCTTTGCTGAATCAAGAAAAACTGCGTGTAGGTTTTTTGCAGTGATACCAGAAGGCTAAACTCAAGTGCTCCCCCTTTCAGGGTGTGTCCGTCAGTCTATTTATCTATCTATCTGTCTGTCTGTGTGAATGTGTGCACTGACATCTTATTTAGCTTTCGAATAAGAAAATTAACAGTGAAGTATATTAGCTTACCCTTTCTCTATAAATAACTCTAGCATAGTAGCTGGCCATGGGTAAGCACGTAGTATTCCGATAGTCAATGAAGTAAACTGAGGTCACGACACTTAAAAAAAAACTTATCCTATCCAGAATGGAGGAATTGATATTGAGTTAGGGAGGAAGAGTTTGGGAAGATAAATGTCTTGGTGACAAAGACAAATTATCCAGTTGGATTATGGGACACCAAAGTAAGAAAGTTCTAAGATGGACGGACATCTAGAAAGTTCCAAGTTTTGCATCAACCTGTGCCTATAGAAGCCAATAATTGCTTTGTTATTCAGTGGTGGAGGTTGTTGGGAATGGATTTTGCAACTTTAATCTAAACCAGGACTGATGAAAAGAATGGAAAGAAGTAGAAGGTCTGACCCTGAGGCGACACGAACGTCTCTCCTGATAAAAGAGGAATTTGAGGAATAAGGGAAAAAGACTGATACTTCTTGACGTCCTTGGATGAGATTTGGAAAGTCTGTCAGTATTCCAATTTTATGACGTATTTGAAAAAGATTTAAATTAAGGTAATTCAACTGATTTTCTCCACTCAATAGATGAAGGAAGTAAATAAAAAAATATCACCAAATGTAAGAGAAATTAATCGTTGCTGTGAAAGTGTCCAGGATCGAAATAGCTTAAAGATATAAAGGCCATTCATGAATGGTAGATACAAGGGACAGTGATATTGCTCTATCAAGCAGTAAAATGCCCTAGAGACTGGCCATATATGATCATCGCCCAAGCCCCCTCTCCACCCAAGCTAGGACCAAGGAGTGCCAGGCAATGGCTGCTGATGACTCAGCAGATAGACTTATAGGATTCCCAAACCCCACATCCTTAGTTCACAAGGATGGTGAGGTTGCAGCGACCAAAGAAACTATCGAGTTTGAGCGGGACTAGAACCCCAGTCTGGCAATCACGAGTCAGGGACGTTACCCACATCGGCCACCACAACCCTATGATAGGAATGAGTGCGGCCTTAGTGTCGGTGATAAGATGGGAACGGTCGCATCAGGCAACCGACCCTTTAATGTAGGGATAAGAAGGGTGGTGATGGCCTGGTGGTAGCGTCCTTGCCTGGTGATTGTCAGACTCGTAATTCCTCTGTTCGCTGCAACCGCACCATCCTTGTGAGCTAAGGGTAGTGGGTTTGGGGGAGCCTATAGGTCTATATGTTGAGTCATCAGCAGCCATTGCCTGGCCCTCCTTGCTCTAAGCTTAGGTGGAGTTGGTGGGGGGTGCCTTGTGCGCTGATCGTATTATGTAATTTTTGTTAGTCTCTAGGGCATTGTTCTGCTTGATATGGCTATGTCACTGTCCCTTGCCTCTGCCATTCATGTGTGGGCCTTTAACCCTTTTAAGTGTAAATGGCATACTTTGTGCGCACACCATGAGCAGTAGTTATTGAATATTTTTATTAGAAGTATTGGTGATATTTTTAGTGCTCTGGGAAAGGGGTAATTGTGATCAATGTAAAACACTGCTATTACTATGTTTAAAAAAGAAAAAAATATTTGGGTTTCTAGAATTACAAAGATCAACTTCAGAGAAATATGATGGTAAACTAAAACTTGGATGAATAAAAATTTTTGACTTAATAAGCTGCAAACAATGCAGTACAAGAGAGACTTCGGCACCGAAGTTAAACTAATCCGGCTTAATAGCTTTTCAATATTTGGATTAT
>NW_027168787.1:20000-32500 GCF_036898095.1 Palaemon carinicauda | reverse complement strand
GGATATCTATAAAGAGAGAGAGAGAGAGAGAGAGAGAGAGAGAGAGAGAGAGAGAGAGAGAGAGAGACATGACTATGTAACCTCAGATAGCAAAAGCGCCTTTGGCACATATACATTTATATGTGTAAACTGAAACACACAACATTTTGATAAATCAGATGCAGATCAACATTTAAACTCGAATTAATCATCTTTTATTTATTTATTCTTTTTGGGGTGTGTTAATAAAAATGTGAAAATTGCTTTTAAATATCAAAGATAATATTTAAATGCATAGATTTAGGTTCATATTGCTACCAAGTTCCAGTGACTTTTTTTCTTATGTATGAAAGCAATTTTTCTTCAAGACAATCGAAGACATTAAATTAACTTTATATTATGCGTAAATTCACCACATCAGTGATGAATAAGGTCAGGTGAGCAGTCATGTGGACGGGAACAAATGTACATATTACGAGAAAGGAAATTAGTGTTGACATAAACTCAGATGAAAATTAATAACCATGTCTTTTCCTGACGAGATATGATGAATGGTGAATGTCAACAAGATTCTCTTCATGAAACACTATTACTACCGCCAACTAAGTTGGGAGGAGGTTATGTTTTCGTCCCTTTTTGTGCGTGTGTTTGTTTGTGAACAGTATCCTGGCCACAATTTTAATCGTAGAATAATGAAACTTGCAGGGATTAACTGTTATGTAAAAAGGTGGAAATGATTAGGTTTTAGAAGTTCATGGTCAAAGGTCAAGGTCACGGTCAAGCAAAATGCACAATTCACGTAATCGGCCATAAGTTTGGACATAATTGTCACAGAGACTTCAAACTTGGTTCATATTTGAGTGTATGAAAAATCTAAGAAAATTAATACATGTTAAGGTCAAAGGTCAAGATCATGGTCAAGCAAAATGTACAATTCACGAAATCAGCCATAAGTTTGGATATCGTTGTCACAGAGATTCAAACTTGGTTCATATTTGAGTGTATGAAAATCCACGAAAATTAATACACATGTTAAGGTCAAAGGTCAAGGTCACCGTCAAGCAAAATGTACAATTCACGAAATCAGCCATAAGTTTGGATAACGTTTGTCACAGAGACTTCAAACTTGGTCATATTTGAGTGTGTGAAAATCCAAGCCAATTAATACATGTTAGGGTCAAAGGGCAAGGTCGAGATATAAGCCACCCGCGTGCGGAGGTCTGCGCTCTCCTGAGTGCCCCTCTAGTTGAATATGTTTTTACTGCCACAGGTCTGGACGCTAGTTATGTGGGCCAATGCACTTAAAATAGTGTAATCGATTGCCCTGTGTGGTCTACTTTGCTACCACCCAAGTGTCGTAAAAAAAGGTTTTCGTAATTTTTCTCTCTCTATTTTACTCAGTTACATTGTAAAGCTGTAGTTATGAAAGAGTTGTTGGATCGTATATCTAGCTTTATAGCTTTATGCAGATCAATATATGGCGTAAATTGTGTATGAAGTTAGTGGATCACTGGTAATAACTTGTCGCCTTTAATTTTTTGAGTGTGTTGCGTTTTTTTTTTTTTTTAATATGCTTACTTACTTTGCATGTTTAATTCAATTATATGTTTCATTGATGTAAATAGCGTTCTTAGAAAATTTAATTTTTTTATATTCTTAGAGATATTATTATTTCTAATTTCTTTTTGTTTATTTTATTATTTGTTTCATTAATCATAGAGTTTTTAAGGCATTTCGTTTTTTTCTTCTTACAGATATCGTTATTTATAATTTCATTTTGTTTATTCAATTAATTGTTTCATTCATCAAAATAGAGTTTGTAGAATTTTTCGTTCATTTTATATTCTTACAGAAATCGGTATTTCTAATTTTCACCTAGATTTTACATAAAATTAATTTAAACTATTTTCGCTTATTAAGTTTGTATCCAATCACCGGGAGTTTTTTTTTTTCAGTTCTAATTATTCTCTCCTATGTTTTTCGCTATTTTCATCGCTTGTATTCCTTATTTCCTGTTATATTTACCCTTTGAATAAGTAAAACACAATCAAGTAATTTGTAGTTAATGAGATAATTACTTGACGGAGGATGGTAGAGACTTTCAGTGCTCAGTAATTTTAATACAGTGTACATTCAATACTTAATTTGGTAACTATAGTAACTTGCCTGCTACTAATTAAACTAAAGTAAGACGTGTGTGTATTTTCTCTATGTGGATTTACAAACACACATACACATACATAAAACACAAACGTTATAGATGCTGTCAGAGCAATGATCTGGCAGTGATTTTACCCTTCTGGAAGCGCTGTAAAACGTGTGAGCAAAGAGTGTTTTTTATTTTATACCTACGCCAACGAAGTTAGAAGGTTATGTTTCGTCCTTGTTTGTGAACAGCTTCCTTGCTACAATTTTCATCGTAGAGTAATGGAACTTGTAGTGATTAACTGTTATGTAAATAGCTGGAAAAGGATTAAATTTTGGAAGGTCAAGGTCAAATGTCAAGGTCACGTACAAACAAAATGTCCAATCTACGTAATCAGCCATAAGTTTGGACATCGTTGTCACAGAGACTTCAAACTTGGTTTATATTTAAGTGTATGAAAATCCAGGCCAATAAATACACGTTAAGGTCGAAGGTCAAAGTTGAGAAATAAGCTTCCGCGGTGGAGGCCTGCGCTTTACCGAGTGCCCCTCTAGTTCCTCTATGAATCTACCAATTAGATGTTTTTTCTCTATAAGATTGCTTCAAATTAAGTCTTTTGTTTTTATTTTGTATTCTTAATCAACAAGATGTGGTATATGCTTCATATAAATAGTAATTCATTTAAAACGTAAGATTCTAGAACTTACTTTATTTTTAATACAATGGCGAATTATGTAAATTTTAAAGATCAATCACAAATTCAATTTAAATAATGAATTTGAAAATATTTAGTATTTACAAATTCTACGGTTTCCGTTTACCATGTTTTAATTAATTTACTTCTGACTGAATAAGCTTATGTTTCTTGAATTGGTTTAAACCAACGATAATGTTTTAGAATTCGGTATTCGACATAAGTAATGTAAAACTTATTAGTACTGAATCTCATTCTCAGACTGGAAATACAGACGCAAAAGGGTTGTGATGGCCGATGCGGTAACGTCCCTGACTGGTGAACGCCAGACTGGGGTTCAAGCCCCGCTCAAAATCGTTAGTTTCTTTGGTCGCTGCAACCTTGCCATCCTTTTGAGCTAAGGGTACGGGGTTTGGGGGAGCCTATAGGTCTATCTGCTGAGTCATCAGTAGCCATTGCCTGCCCCTCCTTGGTCGTAGGTTGGGTGGAGAGGGGGCTTGGTCGCTGATCATATGTATATATGGTCAGTCTCTAGGGCACTGTCCTGCTTGCTAGGGCAATGACACTGTCCCTTGGCCCTGCAATTCATGAGTGGCCTTTAAATCTTGAAAATATTTATAGAATTTGACGAGGAAATTGTTTTATTGTTTATTTGTTGCTGTGAAAACTAATGATATTGCTTCCGTTTCGGTTTCCATTAAAAGAATTTTTTTTTTTTTTTTTTGTGAATATACAGTATTAGATCTTCATCATCATCATCATCATTTCCTCCTACCCCTATTGATGCAAAGGGCCTCTGTTAGATTTCGCCAGTCGTCTCTATCTTGAGCTTTTAATTCAATACTTCTCCATTCATCATCTCCTACTTCGCGCCTCATATCCCTCAGCCATATATAGTGTTGAAAATAAACAGTAATTTTAATTGTAAATTCTCCGTAAAAATATACCGTTCTCATCCGTATTTTAGTAAAATACAGGCGACCGTAATTTTCCCCCATACTTTACTATTATCTTTTATGGATTGGTGACTGTAATATCACTCCTTAACGTCAGTATATCCGTTTTTAAAACGGTAAATTAATGGCAACATTTATTCCAGGATATTTTTTTTTTCTTCTTTTAATTGGTACGACAAATTTTTAATAGCGTAGGTCTTCCAACTCTTCTAGTGCCTTGTGGAACCCAGCTGAATGTTTGGTGAACTAATCTCTCTTGGGGAGTGCGAAGAGCATGCCCAAACCATTTCCATCTAGATCTTAACTACACTCAATTTTTTTTAATGAGGCACATTTGCACTGACTCGCAGCGGTGTCCTATTAGCTCGGAAATGTTTCCTGCTATCTGATTGGTTAGAATTATCTTGTCCAACCAATTAGAGATCGGGGAACTTTAACGAGCTAAAAGGGCACCCCTGCAAGTCGGTGCAAATCTGCCTCACTAAAAAGAATTGACTATAGGATGAATTGTTAAATCGAAGCATTTATGAGATAACTGGGAAGGGTTTTTTCAACTAGAACTCTCCTCGTAGAGGCGTAGCGCCGTCAGTACACCTCACGCATGGCATGTATGCATTACCAATGGGTTTTTGAAGCGTCCTTTCTGTGCCTAGTATCCCTGGCTTCCTTTTTTTTTTAATTCTTACTTTATTTTACATTTATGGGTTGTGGTGGCCTATTGAAAACGTCCCTACCTGGTGATGTGCTGGACTGGGGTTCGAGTCCCGCTCAAGCTTGATAGTTTCTTGTAGTGTTTGTAATCTCACCTTGTAAGCAAAGGATGGGGATTATGGGGGAGCATATAGATCTACTTACCGAGTCATCAGCAGCCATTACCTGGTTCGCCCAGGTCCTAACATGGGTGAAGAGGAGTCTTAGCTACTAAAATATATATATATACATATATATATATGTATGTATATATACATATATATGTATATATATATATATATATATATATATATATGTATATATATATATATATATATATATATATATATATATATATATATATATAGTCATTGACTAAAGCATTATCCTGCCTAGGCATTGTCACTGTTCTTTGCCTCTGCCATTCATGAGCTGCATTTAAACCTTATTGGGATTTGCCCCATTTGCATATTGCAATGGTTAAAGAGTGGTCTTGGTCGATAATCATATGTATATATGGTAAGTCACTAGGGCATTGTCACTATCCCTTGCCTATGCCATTCATGAGTGGCCTTTAAACCTTATGGGGATGCTCCCTATTTATATCTTGCAATGGAGTGACATCCCGTCCCTATTGCTGTGCCATACGGCCCAAATTCCATAGATCAATGAATCAATCAACCTGTAGGCCATGACAGACAGACTATTGATATCTTCCTTACCCATCATTTTTAATGAGGTTCTACCTCTTTCTGGGCCACTGACGTTTCACGAAGCTGTCGCGGAGGAGGAGGGATTATGAGTTTTCTCCTGCCATTTCATTGGGTAGTGGATATGAAAATATGCTGGATTTATGTGGTAGTCAATGCTTAAGACTGCTGTAACGAGAAAATTGTATTCTTATGTTATTGGTTTTATTTTGGTTTTGCTGCTACTACTACTACTACTACACATATTGCCACTTCGATTAGGTTATTGTTACTGATATATTTACAACTAAAGCTATTGCTAATACTACCACTACTAAATAAAAATATGTGTATATATATATATATATATATATATATATATATATATATATATATATATATATATATATATATATATATTTACACACACACATATATACACACACATATATATATATATATATATATATATATTATATATATATATATATATATATATATATATATATATATATATATTCTTAATGCCCACAATGAACAAATGCTTGTAAGAAGTCCAAAGTCAAGACATGTGGCTATTCCTAATGCACAAACACAACATATCATTTAAATATGCGCACACATAAACACACACATTTATATATATATATATATATATATATATATATATATATATATATATATATATATATATATATATATATTTATATATATATATATCTGACTATGTATGTGTGTGCTGTCACTCTAGCTCTGACAAACAACACGTGTTTTCCAATGTGATCAATCAATTTCGAACTGGAAAGAAATTCCAGCAAGCAACATCTCTCTTCTTTTGGTATTTTCGTATCAAATCATTCCTTTTTTTTTTTTTTTTTTTTTTTTTTTTTTTTTTTTTTTTTTTTTTTTTTTTTTTACACCATATTTAAACCTGCCTTTTCTGAGACTCCTTTTTCAAGTGGGGGGATTCCCTTATTTTTTTTTTCTATCCTTTACGACCCCCCCCCCCCATCAGACGCCCTTTTCCTAGAGGCCCCCCCCCCCCCTCCCCTGGTGCTCAAGGTGAACAATTAGCATCTTTTTGTAGTCAAGTATTTATGAGATCAATTTTTCATGGACTACAAAAGCCTCTGGAATTCCGTTGTTAATCTCTCTCTCTCTCTCTCTCTCTCTCTCTCTCTCTCTCTCTCTCTCTCTCTCTCTCTCTCTCTCTCTCTCTCGCTTATTTGCTTATATATTAGAGCCCATTTTTTAATGTAAGGCTACTTTCTTTGTTAATTAGTTTATTTTTTTATTTTCCCAGATTAATGTTTTTCTTTTGCCTTTCTTCTGTATTATTATTATTATTATTATTATTATTATTATTATTATTATCATTACAACCTTAGCTAGAAAAGCAAGTTAATAAGAATTTCTTCCTAAGTTACTTAGATTATATTTATTAATTTAAAAAAAAAAAAAATATTTCTGAGACCTGTAGGCTAAACGTACATTAATTCAATCCGGTATCATGGATAGCTTTCCTTTCAAACTTTCTTGCAAAAATACTAAGAGGAAAGATGGAGCAAAGAAAATTCCATCTTAGTAAATTAGTGAAAACGTACAGAGATAAATAGGTTTAATGATAATTATAATTACGATATCCCTTTTATTATACACTGATATCTCTGGTGGCCTCATATATATATATATATATATATATACATATATATATATATATATATATATATAAATGTGTGTGTTTTTATCTCTCTCTCTCTCTCTCTCTCTCTCTCTCTCTCTCCGGGACTTTCTTCGATGGAATGTCAGCGTTGCATTGCAAGTGCCACCTACCGGCATTTATTGACATTACAGACTTGCTCTACACATGCACTTCCATGCGCACGTACGGACACACACACACACATTCGCCGGGTGTCCGCATGCCTTAGTTGGTTCCACATCTTCAGAGGGAAGACATCACGCAAGCTCTCCTCTGGGTTTTATGATTTCTAAGTTTATTAGTGTTGTTTTTCACGTTCGAAGTTGGTTTTCGATGGAATGCTATACCTAAAACAGATGGAAATGTGGTTTTTCATCCTAGTGTGTTATTGAAAATGTTCAAAGGCATATACGTGATGGCCTTGAAATAGTGACAGTTTTACTCGAAGAAATGTAAAAAAAAAAAAAAAAAGGAAAGATTCATCTTTTGTTTATGTTGTGTTTTGATGAAGGTACCTTTCTCTCGCTTGTTTAAGAACTTTTCTGTGTCTCTCTCCCTCTCTCTCTCTCTCTCTCTCTCTTCCAATCAGTCGCCATAGCATCAGCGTAAACACAGTATCGTGAAGAGTGTGATACAAGTCACGGAAAGTTTTACGAGCTCCGTGCGTAATGATTCAGGACATTCATTCTTTCATTAAATTGTAAGTAAAAGAAAATAAATCTGGTACCATGTAAGACTTTAACGAGGACTCCCCATCCGTCAGTGTCTGGTGGTAAATTGTTGATAGTTAAAAACAGATATTGAGTTTATCCCGGCCCTAAACATCATTTTTTCGGAAGTGCCTAAGGCGTGGTCATAACCAAAAAAAGTGTCAACCCTGAACGTAGCGGTGAGAAATATGTCCGAATCGATTTTTGACTTGTTACGGAAGGTCGGTCAATTCAAGAAGTAGTATATCCGTCGTGGGGATCATACATTATTAATGACCTTCGAGCGTGCCACGGTCGACACGACGACCCAGTGCCATGGCTGACATAGCATTTGGTGAACCGTCATTGACGCCAGTTGGCCCCCTCGATGTCGCCGAGGATTCAAAGGGAGCCGCCCCCCTTTCCCCCTCGCGAAGGAATCAGAAAAACTCAAGGTCCCGCGTCCGACGGGTCAGAGGCTCCAGTCAGAAAATCGCGAAGGGGAAGCCTGGTAGGGTAGCAGGGCAGACTGTTATCGAAGATAAGCCGCATTACAAGGACTATTTGGCTGAGCAGAGGTCCCGGAGGCTACAGCGTTTGAAATCCAAGGGTAAATACGAGGGGAGGCAGGATGTGAGAAAGCAAGGAAAACGGGTTATTGATGATGAGGCGGATCGCATAAGAGCCAAAATAACACCAGCGAAGATAGTGGGAGAGGTGTCTCCGCTGGGAGCAGTGGGAGTAAGGATGAAGGGATTCACAGCACAGGAGAAAAAGATGAGGAGCTTGATATAGCAGACGATAACGATGCAAGTGTCGTAGAAGGAGGGAAGATAGAAGAAGACGAAGGGCATGGCGATAGCGAGGCCGATGACGAAGCAAGTGACAAAGAGACACAGGAGGGAGATGAACTTCAAGAAATCCAACCTTTAGAGGACAATGGTTACATTGGTGATATGGACGAACCCAACTCCTTAGCCACCTCCTCCAACGCTGGTCTTGGGACGACTTTTGACATCACTTCCCTAAAAAGTAACCTGGACGAAATATTTCAAACAGGTGATGCAGAAAAAGGAGCCGAGGATGATGGTGAACCAGGTGAAGAAGAAAATGCAGAACCAAATGAAGGAGAGGTCGAGGCTGAGCCTGAGGCAGAGGCAGCTGAAGCCGAGGCTGAGCCTGAGGCAGAGGCAGCTGAAGCCGAGGCTGAAGCAGCTGAAGCAGGGGACGAACCGGAGGCAGAGGCAGCTGAAGCCGAGGCTGATACAGAGGTAGCCGAAGCAGAGCCTGAGACAGAGGCTGCAGAAGCCGATGCTGAGCCCGAGGCAGAAGCCGAAGCTGAGCCCGAGGCAGAAGCTGAAGCTGAGCCCGAGACAGAAGCTGAAGCTGAGCCGGAAGCTGAAGTCGAAGCTGAGCCTGAGGCAGAAGCAGAAGCCGAAGCTGAGCCTGAGGTAGAAGTCGAAGCTGAGCCTGAGGTAGAAGCCGAAGCTGAGCCCGAGGCAGAAGCCGAAGCTAAGCCTGAGGCAGACGTTGAAGCTGAGCCTGAGGCGGAGGCAGAAGAAGCTGAAGCTGAGCCTGAGACAGGAGTTGAAGCTGAGCCTGAGGCAGAAGCCGAAGCTGAGCCTGAAGCTGAAGTCGAAGCGGAGCCTGAGGCCGAAGCTGAAGCTGAACCTGAGGCTGAAGCCGAAGCTGAGCCTGAGGCAGAAGCCGAAGCTGAAGCTGAGCCCGAGGCAGAAGCCGAAGCTGAGCCTGAGGCAGAGGGAGAAGCTGATGCTGAGCCTGAGGTAGAGGCAGCAGAAGGTGAGGCAGAGGCAGCAGTAGCTGAGCCTGAGGCAGAGGCAGCAGAAGCTGAGCCTGAGGCAGAGGCAGCAGAAGTTGATGCTGAGGCAGAGGCTGACGTTGAAGCTGAGCCTGAGGCAGCAGAAGCTGAACCTGAGGCAGAGGCTGCAGAAGCTGATGCTGAACCTGAGGCTGACGTTGAAGCTGAGCCTGAGGCAGCAGAAGCTGAACCTGAGGCTGCAGAAGCTGATGCTGAACCTGAGGCTGACGTTGAAGCTGAGCCTGAGGCAGCAGAAGCTGAACCTGAGGCAGAGGCTGCAGAAGCTGATGCTGAACCTGAGGCTGAGGCTGCAGAAGCTGATGCTGAACCTGAGGCTGACGTTGAAGCTGAGCCTGAGGCAGCAGAAGCTGAACCTGAGGCAGAGGCAGCAGAAGCTGATGCTGAACCTGAGGCTGACGTTGAAGCTGAGCCTGAGGCAGCAGAAGCTGCGCCTGAGGTAGAAGCCGAAGCCGAACCGGATGCAGCGGCAGAAGGTGATGCTGAGGCAGAACCAGTAGTTGAAGCTGAAGAAGAAGCTACTATAGAAACAGGCGAGGCAGAAGCTGAACCTGGTGAAGCAACAGGGGAAGCTGAAGAGGCGGTAGCTGCTGAAGAGCCAGGTGAGGTTGCCGAAGAGCAAGAGGAAGAGATACAAGAGGTTCCTGCCATTGCCAAAATTCCAGGAAGAAGGAGAAGAAAAGATGCACAGAGCAAAGTTGACCATACAGAAAAGAAGGTCATTAATCGAAAACCAATTGATTTGAGTAAGGTCAAATCAAACCGCAAACCCATCTCTTACAGATCAGGACCCATACAAACATCGAACCGTCCCAGTGCAAACAAACCTACAATTCTCAGACGTCCAAGGAGAGTTTTTAAAGCCAAGCCCATAACAAATCCTGACTCTGAACAAGTGGGGGGAGGGTGTTATCAAAGAAGTGGATGAATCGCAGGAAGATGCCGAGTCACAGGTTAGCCAAGACGACGCTACAGGTTCCGTAGCAGACTCGGAACCGCAAGATATGCCACCTGTGACCATTAACAAACTGGGCGATGATGAATTACTCGGGGCTCTGGATACTGCTAGATCCGTGGGTCAGATGTCCCAAGACGGTTCTCAAGCAGAATCTCTGCAAAACTCGAATTTCCAAGACATCAGCCGACCAAGAACGGCCGGGAAAAAGTACCGCAACCAACACACTTCCAAAGGAACAGCCGATAAGACGCCAAGGAAGTCCTTGGGATCTCAGGGGAGGAAATCAGGAGGTACCTCTGAGGTATGGGTGCCGGAGGAAAATAAACTCTACGTTTACACCTACAGTTCTCAGCCGAGGCTGCTACACGTCAAGAGAGTTGGTACCAGGGTAGCGACTACAGATAAGTGGGATAACGACCCTAATTCTTCATTTAGGCTTAAAATGAGGTGAGTTGATATATAGTTGTCTCTCTCTCTCTCTCTCTCTCTCTCTCTCTCTCTCTCTCTCTGTATTTATGTATATGCACATGTGCAAGTGTATATATTTGAATATATATATATATATATATATATATATATACATTTATATGTATATATATCTATGTATATATATCTATGTATATATATATATATATATATGTATATATATATATATATATATATATTATATATATATGTATGTATGTATATACAGTATATCTAATCCTTATTTTAATTATTATTGCTACCATTATTACTATTATATAATTTTTACTAATGATATTAATTATATTAGTACCATCATCATTATCATCAATATTATGAGGAACTAAATAGCTATTGGAGATAGAAAAGCAAAATTCTACAAACAGTGCGGAAAAGGAACAGAGAAGTAATGAATAAGAAAGAAATAACATATAGAGTAATTAAGTTAAATAATACTGTTGAATAGAGGAATAGCAAATTGTCAACTTATAATGAGAAAAAATATTTGTACCACTTTTAAACACGAATATCCACCGATTCACTAACTTAGTTAAGACCAAACTATGATTTGATCATAGCTGAAATAAAACTCTGAATATGCCGTTTAGTTTCCAGCCACCGAAACATAAGATTAAGAATGTTACAATTAGATACAGACTTAGAAAGATCTGCACGCCATGTACTATACTCAATTTTTTTTATAAGGCGCATTTGCACTGACTTGCAGTGGTGCCCTTTTAGCTCGAAAAAGTTTCCTAATAGCTGATTGATTGGACAAAATAATTCTAACCAATCAGCTAGTAGGACATTTTTCCGTGCTTAAAGGGCACCCCTTGCAAGTCAGAGAAATGCGCCAAATTGAAAAAGAAAATGATCAAATGGTGAGGAGTAAGGAGTTTCGTAACTTTAAAGGTTATGTCCAACCATTTTGGAAGATAATCAGCAGCTGAAGACCGAATAGGAAATTTATATTTAAAAAGGGACAGAATGAAAGATTTAAGACATTTCCTCATGATAGACAGGTCCCAAAAGTCTTGAGAGATTATCACATTAATCAATATACTGTGTAATTGAGTAATATAGACCGGATGTATTTTTCAAATATGAATTTACAATCAAGAATAAAAAGATCTATGTCGAAAGGATCCTGAGTCCTAGACCTACTGACAGTCCTACTCTGAGTTTTGTTAGGTTACACACACACACACACACACACACATATATATATATATATATATATATATATATATATATATATATATATATATATATATATATCATAAGCCGTTGCTAGTCCACTGCAGGATAAAGGCCTTAGATATGTCTTCCTACTACCGTCTGCCTTTCTATCCCTGTCTATATTCGCAAATTTTCTTAACTCGTTAATCCATCGTCTTCTCTTCGTTCCCATGCTTCGTTTGCAATCTCTAGGGACCCATTCTCTTATTCATTTTGTCTGTCTGTTATCTGTTATTCTCATTATATTCTCTGCTCACGTCCATTTCTTTTTCTTAATTGTTAGAATATTCTCTACTTTAGATTGTTCTCGCATCTTAAGTTGCTGTTTTTCTGTCTCTTGGTATAGCTCTTTGAGTTGTAACTAGCTTATGTTGAAAGGCTTTATTAAGGCTCCAAGTTTCTGATGCATCAGTTAATACTGGTAGGACCATCTCATTAAATACTTTTCTTTTTAGA
>NW_027168787.1:0-5000 GCF_036898095.1 Palaemon carinicauda | reverse complement strand
TATATTTATATATATATGTGTGTGTGTGTATATATATATATATATATATTATATATATATATATTATATATTATATATATGCATATATATACTACATACAGTATATATATATATATATATATATATATATATATATATATACATATATATATATATATATATATATATTATATATATATATATATATATATATATATATATATGTATTAGCACAATATAGCTTATTGTACCTTGGATGTGGTAACGTCCCTGACTGGTGAACGCCAGACTGGAGTTCGAGTCCCGCTCAAACTCGTTAGTTCCTTTGGTGGCTGCAACCTCACCATCCTTGTCAGCTAAGGATGAGGAGTTTGGGTGAGCCTATAGGTCTATCTGCTAAGTCATCAGCAGCCATTGCTTGGCCCTCCTTGGTCCTAGCTTGGACGGAGAGGGGGCTTGGGCGCTGATCATATGTATATTTGGTCAGTGTCTGGGGCATTGTCCTGTTTGATAGGGCAATGTCATTGTCCCTTGCCTCTGCCATTCATTAGTGGCCTTTAAATGAAAATATTGAGTGAATATGGACTAGTTTCGTCCCTGGGACTTCTTCAAGGGAACTGGTTTCCGTTCTTGCGTCATCTATCGAAGTTTTGTTGTAAGAAATTAAATTGTTTATTTATTCGTAATAATTTTTCTTTTGAGTAGTGGGTTTTAGGGTTACTTCAGAAATATCCGTTAGAAGATGTTTTATTATTATTATTATTATTATTATTATTATTATTATTATTATTATTATTATTAGTCACGAAGCTATTTCTCATCATAACTACTATATCAGCTTTGCAAAGTTATTGAAACAATATGTAAATGGACTTTTTTTTTAAATGAAAATAAAGGAAAGGGCAAAAATAATAATAATAATAATAATAATAAATTGAGGTAGTAGGGTGGCCAGTTGAGATACTACCGCTAGAGTTATGGGGTCCTTTGTAGGGCCAGACAGTACTACATTGGATCTGATCTTTTTCTCTGGTTACAGTTAACTTTCCCTTTGCCTACACATACACCGAATAGTCTGGCATATTCTTTACAGATTCTCCTCTGTCCTCATGCACCTGACAACACTGATATTACCAAATAATTCTTCTTCACTCAAGGGTTGACTACTGCACTGTAATTGTTTAGTGGCTACTTTCCTCTTGGTAAGGGTAGAGGACTATTTAGCTATGGTAAGCAGCTCCTCTGGGAGAAGGACTATCCAAAATCAAACCATTGTTCTCTATTCTTGGGTAGTGCCATAGTCTGTATACCATGGTCTTCCAATGTCTTGGGTTAGAGATCGCTTGCTTGAAGGTACACTCGGGCACACTATTCTATCTAATTTCTCTTCCTCTTGTTTTGTTAAAGTTTTAATAGTTTATATAGGTAATATTTATTTTGTTGTTGTTATTGTTCTTATATTATTTTTCCTTATTTCCTTTCCTCACTGGGCTATTTTCTCTGTTAGGTCCCCTGGGTTTCTAGCATCCTGCTTTTCCAACTAGGGTTGTAGCTTAGCAAGTTATAATAATAATAATAATAATAATAATAATAACTTTAATTATATAGCAACAGTATACAGACCTAGAAACAAATACAATAACAACGGAAAAACCCAGAAGTTTAATGGATCGATCGATAGCTTTCATGTGGAGGCTGGTTGCTTAATGTAAACACGTCATGCTTAATGTTGTGGCGTTCGTGGATTTTCACGTTTGTTGCGCAAACTTCAATTCGTGTCATATTATCTTTTGTTGGATATTAATTATTATTCAGTATTTTAATTTTAGAGAGTCCTTAATTGGTGTTTTTTTCTCATTGAAATAGTATTGATTCGAATTGCTGTAAGTCCTGTTTCGTTCAAGAAGTCTAAAGTTTATGTCGTTAGATTATTATTATTATTATTATTATTATTATTATTATTATTATTATTATTATTATTATTATAAGCTAAGCTACAACCCTAGTTGGAAAAACAGGTTGCTGTAAGCTCCAGGGCTCCAACAGGGATAAGGTAACCCAGTGAGGAAAGGAAATAAGGAAATGAACAAACTACAAGAGAAGTAATGAACAATTGAAATAAAATATTTGAAGAACAGTAACAACATTAAGACAGATCTTTCATATATAAACTATAAAAAGAGACTCATGACAGCCTGTTCAACGTAAAAACATTTGCTGCAAGTTTGAACTCGCTACGGAGAGACTTTTTGAACACCCTGTGCACTCACTACGGGGAGACTTTTTGAACACCCTGTGCACTCACTACGGAGAGACTTTTTGAACACCCTGTGCACTCACTACGGAGAGACTTTTTGAACACCCTGTATCTAGCGTGGATGAGCAACAATACAAACTTTGTTTAACCAACACCTCGGGAAGAGTCAATGTCGGTCGTTAACCTTTCCCAAGTGGGGGGTTTGAACCCCTGGAGGATCTTGATTGAACCCCATGTCGTCCCCTAGTGCACAGTGCGATGGGAAATAGATGCCGTACGCTGTACTAGACAGTATGCAAACAGTATATCATACAGTGCGTAAACAAAGTTAGTGAAGGGGTTTGTTTGGGAACGCGGCCCTGCTTCCACTTGCTATGTTTCATTAATCGGTTAAAGAGTTAGTTGGCATTTTTTCCGGTGTTCTTTAGCTTTTGATGCCATCTTTAGCTTTTAAGCTTTATAATTCTAGCTTCCTGTTTTATTTTATTTTTAGCTTTTACTGTTTATTGTATCTATAACCCTTCTTTGTTTTTTATTCATTATTATTTTTATTATTATTATTATTATTATTATTAGTATTATTTTTATTATTATTATTATTACTAGCTAAGTTACAACACTAGTTGGAAAAGCAGCATGCTATAAGCCCAGGGGCTCCAACAGGAAAAATAGCCCAGTGAGGAAAAGAAACAAGGAAAAATAAAACATTTTAAGAACAATAACAACATTAAATGAAATGAATTCAAGAGTTATGATGAGAATTTGTTAAATAAATACACGTTGCAATTCAAGTGGATATTAAATAACAACTTAAATAACTTAAACTTAATTTTTTACCGAATATGCCTTTGTCATGGAGAAATAAGTTAACCGTAAGGTATATTTTATTTTTGTAAAGAATACTTTAATATTTATTGAAGGTTTAACCCTCCACTCCACTCACTTCGTCCACATCTATATTGCTTCTGAGTTACGCAAATTATATCTGTGGAAGTTTAGGTTGCGGTAGCAGTAAGAAAGAAAATGATAAAACGCTGAAATACTATACTTTCTTTAGTCAGACTTAAAATACATTTAGAAATTTGCGATCTGGGCGATGATAATACTAATGTTTTATCAGATTTTGGTAGGTAAATATTCAGCATAATGTCTTAATACTGCTAATTGTCATTGAATTTGCAGTTCGCAAAAATTTAGGAAGTAGGATGGCTCAGAAGCACTTTTTCATTAAAGGTTTAGAGGCCGCTCATGAATGGCAGAGGTAAGGGACAGCAACATTGCCCTATCAAGCTGGACAATGCCCTAGAGACTGACCATATATACATATGATCAACTCCCAAGGCCCCTCTCCACCCAAGCTCGGACCAAGGAGGGCCAGGCAGTGGCTGCTGAGTCAGATAGACCTCTAAGGTCCCCCAAACCCCCCATCCTTAGCTCACAAGGATGGTGAGGTTGCAGCGACCAAAGGAACTAACGAGTTTGAGCGGGACTCGAACCCCTGTCTGGCGTTCATCAGTCAGGGACGTTACCACATCGGCCACCACAACCCTAAGAATGTGTTCAGCAAAGTCTGTTACTCTATGGACTTTGATTTTTAGAACGCTTATTAAAAAAACGGCGTACAAAATACTGCAACTACGCATGCGCACAATACGCAGCTTCTTGAGACCGTAAATATGATTTGCTATCTCTTTTAAAGTCATTCAATAGTATTGTCTCTCCCTAAATGGGATATACCGATGTCAATTTTTAGTATTGTTTCTTCTTGAAACTTTCAAAATTGCAGCAAATGTTTTTTATGTTGAACATGCTGACATGCCTTTTTATATTATATATATATATATATATATATATATATATATATATATATATATATATATATATATATATACATACATATATGTGTGTGTTTATTATCTATGTATATATGAAATATCTGTTTTTATGCTGTTACTGTTTTTAAAATATTTCATTTTAATTGTTCATTATTTTTCATATCGTTTATTTATTTCCTTAATTCCTTTCCTCACTGGGCTATTTTTCCCTGTTGGAGACCTTGGGCTAAGCATCTAGCTTTTCCATCTAGGGTTGAAGCTTAGCTAGTAATAATAATAATAATAATAATAATAATAATAATAATAATAATAATAATAATGAGGATGATAATAATTAATAATAATTAATAATAATGATTAATAATATTAATAATTAATAATAATGATAATTAATGATGATAATAGATAATAATAATTAATAATAATGATTATAATAATAATATAGTAAGGCCGTTCATTATAATTATGAATAGCTAAGCCACAACTCTAATTGGAAAAGCAGAATGCTATATGCCAAGGGCTCCAACAGGGAAAATAGCCCAATGAGGAAAGGAAATAAACAAACTACAAGAGAAGTAATGAACAAATGAAATAAAATATTTTGAGAACAGTAACAACAATGCAATACATTTTTCATATACAGTTTAAAATATAAAAACGTCAAAAAAAAAAAAAAACACGCGGAAGTGATATAAGATAGAACAGTATTGTCTCTTTTGAATGTGATATTCTAAGGTCATTCCTGAGTATTATCTCTCCCTAAATGTCATATACTAAACTTTTCTATAGTTTATGTTACCTGCGACTCCACGGACAAGAATAGATAGCTGACGCTCTTTGGAATTCTATTATTCATGAAGCAATAGGAAAATTCTGATTCACGGGATTTCGATGCTATTCTTAACCACAAACGAATCAATGAATCATGA
>NW_027168786.1:40000-55000 GCF_036898095.1 Palaemon carinicauda | reverse complement strand
GCTTCTAGAAAGTTTATATGAAGGTCCTGAATAGCTTGGACCAAGTCCCCTGGACTTTTTTCCGATGAGAGTGACCTCCCCATCCCTCCTTTGAGGCGTCTGAGTGAATCGCCATCGACGGGGGAGGTGGCTGAAGAAGAACCGACTTCTTTAGATGTCTGGCTTGGGACCAAGGTCTGAGAAGAGTACGTAGCCGAGGCGGCACTGGTCTTCTCAGGTCTCTTCGCGCGTTTGATGCATACCTTCTCCAAACTCCGGTTGCATCCTTTAGCTGTGCTCTTAGCACTGGGTCTGTCACTGAAGCAAACTGGAGAGAGCCTAGTACCCTCTCCTGTTCGCGTCTTGATATCCTTTCGGAATCTAGAAGGTCTCTTGACAGAGCCCGCTATCTCCTTCCTTTTCTTCATTGGGATGGAGAAACTGTGTGACAAAAGGTCCCAGTGGATTCCCAGCCACTGGAACTTTTGGATGGAGAAAGTCGAGACTTTTTCTTGTTGATCTTGAAGCCTAGGTACTCTAGGAACTGGATCACCTGACTGGAAGCTTGCAAGCATTCGGTCTCGGATGCTGCCCACACCAGCCAGTCGTCCAGGTAGGCTACTACCTGAATTCCCTTTAGGCGTAATTGTTTGAGAGCTGCGCTCGCAAGCTTCGTGAAAATCCTAGGGGCTATGTTTAGCCCGAATGGCATGGCTCTGAAGGCGTACAGTTTCCGTTGTAGCCTGAACCCTAGGTAGGGGGAGAGTCGACGGCTGATTGGAATGTGCCAATAGGCGTCTGACAAGTCTATAGAGACTGAGTATGCCCTCTTGGGCAGTAAGGTCCCTTATGTGTTGCAGTGTTAGCATCTTGAATTTGCAATTCACTATGAACTTGTTGAGTGGTGACAAGTCCAGAACGACTCTGAGCTTTTCCGAGTCTTTCTTGGGAACACAAAACAGCCCTCCCTTGGAATTTGATGGACTTCACCTTTCGGATCACATTTTTCTCCAACAGTTCTTGAACGTACTCCTCCAAAATGGGGGGTGGAGTGTTGGAAAAACCGAAGGCATGGGGGTGGAGTGCTGTACCAGCTCCAACCCAGTCCATTCTTGAGTAGGCTTTGGGCCCAGGGGATCGAAGGTCCAGCGATCCCAAAATTTCATCAGTCTCCCTCCTACCGGTATCATTTCACTTGGACTGCCGTCCTGGAGGTCTTGCCTCCCTGACCACGACCGCCTCTGAATCCCCTTCCCCTTGAGGGGTGCCTAGACGAGCCTCTGGCTGCTCCTCTAGGTTTTGCACGAAAGGAAGAAGACTGTCCTTCGAACGTTGGGGCGAATGTGGTTGACTGACCTGGCACCGCCTGGGGTACCCACTGAAAGGCAGTCGGGGTTTGTGCCACCATCTGGGGCACTGGAGGCAAAGGCAATTGCAGTTGCTGTTGCTGTCTATAAGGCTTGGCTGGCCGAAATGGTAGCCTAGTCTTCATATTCTTCCTCTTTGGTTGAGGACCCTCATCCGGGGGAAGATTTTCTTTTGATAGCCAGGCCCCACTTCTGGAGAAGGTTTCTATTCTCCACGGCGGCCTTATCAACAACCTCTTTGACCACATCGGTAGGGGGAAAAGGTCTTTTCCCCAAATGTTGGAGGAGATTAACTTCCTTGGCCTCGTGTCTCACCGAAGCCCCGGTGAACACGAACTCCCTGCAAGCTCTCCTTGCCTTGACGAAGCTATAAAGGTCCTTCGTCACTGTGGCTAGGTGAGACTTAGCCACTACCATGAACATTTCATGGACCTTGGGGTCACTTGCCATCGTCTCGAGAGTAGTCTGATGAGACATTGAGGCAGCCAGTCTTTCTTTTGTCTCGAACTCTCTTCGTAAAAGAGATTCGGACAGCTTGGGGAGGTCCTCGCCGAATTGCCGTCCGGCAATATCAGCCTCCAACTTTCCCACTGAGAATGTCAGATGGACATCCTTCCAGTCTTTGTGGTCCATAGGTAGAGCCAGCGACAAGGGTTTACACTCCTCCAGGGAGGGGCAAGGCTTGCCGGCCTCGACTGCCTTTAGGACAGCCGCAAACCCTTTCTGTAAAAAGGGGAAGGCTCTATCAGGAGAGGACACAAACGAAGGGAGCTTCTTGCTCAATGCAGCTACCTTCGAATTCGAGAAGCCCCTCTCTTTCATCGAGGATGAAAGTAGGGCTTGAGCCTTAGCGTGGTCCATAATAATGACCTCCTTCGGCTCTGTCTCCTCCCTTGAAGCTGGTTCTTTTCTCAGCCGGACATAGCAGTCCGGATATGATGCCTTGCTGGGCCAGAATTCTACCTCCTCTAGGGGAACTGAACCCAGCTTATCCGAGATGACGATCTTTCCAGTCGTCATCGGCATGTGCTCAGCATACCTCCATGGGTTAGCATCTGAGCATATGGGAAGGTCTTTCACATTGAGCCTTTTCCGGGGCCCATGTGATTCTGCCAGGGACTGCATACGCAGTTCCATTGCAGCCGCCTTCTCCTGATTCTCCTTCTGCATTTGTTGGATCATTCCAACAATCGAAGAGAGGGCCTGTCCCAGTTCTACTGGGAGGCCAGCTGATGTTGAGGGGATAGGCTCCGGCATCTGAACCGGAGTAGCCGACACCTCGTCGACCTCATCCTCTACGACATCCGGGGTTTGAACTTGATCCTGACCTTCTGCCAGGAGGTCTTCTTCCAAACGTTCGTCCAGGTCAGACATCCTGTCACACAACTGGATGTCTTGCATCGCATCTGCGACTTCCTCGTCCACCTGGACTTGATCTTGAAGGATCTCCTCTTGAGGCTGGGGAATCACTGCCTCAGCTGATGCCTGGGGAAAAAGATACGCCCTCATCTTCTCACTTGGAAGATAAGGGCCAGAGGTGTTCTTCTTGAAGCCCCTTACCCAAGTACGAAGCTTTTCCCTAGCTATATCCCTTGATTCCGCCGTTCTAGGGGAATCAAAAGCCTCAGTAATCAGGTTAGTGCATACAGTACATACCTGAGGGTCCCAATACTGGAGATCATCCTTGGAGACAGCGCATGCTGCGTGTCTCCTACAACACTCATGTCCGCAGAGGTTCTTGCTGCGGACATTGCAGAAAACATTTCCGCACTTCGGAGGGTCCTCCTGTAAAGAGAAGAAATTTCCATGAGTATCAAGTGAACTATGTATCACTGGATATGCATAGTATAGCATAACAATTCATAAAGGAAAGACACACACTTGTGTTTCCCTCACAACCCATTGTTGCAGCCTTCCAGATAATAAAATCAAAATGGTTTATCTCTACTAGAGTAACCAATGCAAGGTTTCCAGAGGAAACAGGTGGAGCTCACACCTAGGCAATGATTTTAAAATCCTGGATAATAGACGGGGAAGAACTCTGCTTCCTGTCTGAGGGCAACAGCAAAGGGCCGTGCAAGAAAACACAATAGTGTTAGAAGATACAGTGCTGTACCTAAACTTTTACTATAGTTTTCTTCTTACTGTATATGCTATACAGAAGAATACTAGTACAGTATAGGATGATGTGTGCCGGCCTGCCTTTGCCGGCCGGCACACATCACAATTAGCTTTAAAGTATACTACTTAACAGCTATAGGGCGGCAGCCCTCTGGTTCAAATGCCTGTGCCGGCGGCAGCAGCTGCTGGCCAGCAACAGCCAGTGTTGGCCGGCAATGATTGCCAGCCAGCAACTACACAAGGTAGTACCCAGCTGCCGGCCACACTCTTGGTGACCGGCAGACAAGGACTGACATAAGCCGGCCGGCAAAGGTACAAGACGGATGCCAGCCGGCAGCAAAAGAACCAGAAGACTACACCTGCCCGGCTGCCGGCCTCATAGGCCGGCAGCCGGGACAGGTACAGCACTAGAAGAAAATAGAATGGATGCCGGGATAAGAGTGTACACAACCCCCCAAGCCCGGCAACCGAAAGAGTGCATATAAGGAAGGGGAGAAACTTAATTCAGGCTTCCTTGACCAATGCCGTCCGGCTCTGCCGGCAGGCATGGATGAGGGACCAAGAGAGGTCCGGGCAGCACTCGAAAACATAAGACCCTTGCCGTCCAGCATCTCTGCCGGCCGGCAATGGGCTTAGTCAATTCCACATCCCAACCTATACTAGGTCCAGAAGTAGAATGACATACAGTACAGTAATACCCCTGCCGGCCAGCTCTGCCGGCCGGCAAGGTACAGTACAGTAATGGCTAGGCCATTACGGAGATAGAGGGGGAAGGGACAAGAGGGTCCTGCCAACCTTGCTTTAGTGACAGATCACCCGCAGCCAAGAACTTTGTCTTAGCCTAAGGGAGATCTAAGGGAAAGGGCCAGCACAGTAGTATAATACCTGCCAGCTTCCAGAGCACCAAAGCAAGGAAGGCGTTGCTACTCCCAAGGGAAGATTTTATCCTCCCCGAGAACAGCAACAGGACTTAGTCTGGTCAATCACACAAGAAGGAATCATAACTACAGAAACCTTCGATAGTGACCTAAGGGAGCTAAGCTCCCTTTGTAAGTGTTAGGTCAGCGAGGGAGACTCTGCCCCAAGCCAGACAACACGGACTCAGACTAAAAACTCTGTTGTTCTGTCCCTCTTTGAACCAGACTCTGCTGGAACAGGAAGGTACAGTAACACCCTAGTATAGTTTTATCGAAAATAAATTCGGAAAAAACCACTTAGGGATAAGCCCAAGGCTTAAACAGAGGGAAAGGGATTGCATACCTTCTCCGAAGAAAAGAAAGCAACCGGGGAGTATAATAAAGTATACTAAGGCTCCATAAGCAATTAGCCTAGGCACCAAGAGAATCGATTACCTAATTCACCGAAACTCTCACGTATACAATCTTGGAAATATTCCACACAGTCTAAAATGTATAAAATATAGCCTAAAGCTTCAATAAACTTTTAATTACACTCGGAAAAACCAAAATCATGCATTAAGTACTAGGACCAAACGACTAGGCTACATGGCCTAGCGTAGGCCAGAATGGCGAATACTTCGCCAAATAATACTAAGCACGAAAGGAAATCCTATGTAAAGCTAAATAACTAAAATTTATTAAGCAAAACAACCAGGAATGTCACTCTGACTAACTAATTTATACCTAGCGAGTGACAGTGTCCAGGACACCTCTGGTAGGCTACGGCTCTTGTATCAAAGATTAATCCTATTAATCACTCAAAATTTTACCAAGAGCCTACATTTATACATAACAGACACTATACTCAACTTATCCGAGGTCAACGAAGACGAAGAAGCCATGAAAAGCTGAATAAATCCAAGATTTGCGAGAAAAACAGGAAAAAACACCGAGTTGTTAAGCTACGCAAAAAGGAATACAGATGGCGCCAGGATTGGCGCCAGGCACGCATACGAATCGGGGGATAGGGAAGCCTTGGGAGCGGCTCCCCCTTTTTCTTTCCCGAATTCGTATCTCGTCAATCTCCCTCCTACGAGACGAATCTCTGTTCAGGTCGTAGATTGCCATGTGACGTGTCTAGAATACGTCCTCTGATATGTCGCGATATCCCTTTCACGAGGGATACTCGCTCCAGGAGTTAGAATTCTGGTACCTTAAGGTAAATTCTCTGGGAATATCGCCGTAGTTGTAATATACCCTAGGAAGCTACCCTATAGGAACTTCCATCAGGACGACATGGCTTGAGCCCAAATATATATATATATATATATATATATATATATATATATATATATATATATATATATATATATATATATCTATATATATATTTATATATATATATATATATAAATATAAATATATATATATATATATATATATATATATATATATATATATATATATATATATATATTTGTGTCTGTGTGTATATACATACACTTATATATATATATATATATATATATATATATATATATATATATATATATATATATATATATATATATATATATATATATATATATATATATATATATATATATATATATATATATATATATATATATATATATATATATATATGTATATATACATTCATATATATATATATATATATATATATATATATATATATATATATATATATATATATATATATCCATATTTATATATATATATATATATATATATATATATATATATATATATATATATATATAACGGATTTTGAGCGAAGCGAAAAATCTATTTTTGGGTAAGATAGCCATGTCGTCCTGATGGAAGTTCCTTAAAGGCAGCTTCCTAGGGTATATTACAACTACAGCGATATTCCCAGAGAATTTACCTTCAGGTACCCAGAATTCTAACTCCTGGAGCGAGTATCCCTAAAAAAGACCTTAGGGATATCGTAAATATCAGTGGACGTATTCTTGACACGCCTCATAGCAATCTATACCCCGAATAGAGTTAACACTTCGTAGGGGTAAAATGGCAAGAAAACGAAAACGATAAGAAAGGGGGGAGCCGTTCATAAGGCATCCCTCCTCACCGCTTCGAAAGCGTGCCCTGCGCCGCTCACGGCGCCATCTGTATTCCTTGTAGCGATACACGAGGTGCTACAGATACTGTATGTAGGGAGGGGTCCTACTATCCTTTTCACTCATATTTATTTTGAAAAGGAGCAGGGCGGGTCCATCAGGACGACATGGCTATCTTACCCAAAAATAGATTTTTCGCTTCGCTCAAAATCCGTTTTTTGGGCTCAAGCCATGTCGTCCTGATGGAAGTATACCAGAGCATTACTGTATCTGTGGATTCTCAATACGTGCCGTACTCCTCAAGAGTGTTTCTTAGTCAACTTGACTGACAGACCTAAGATGTTACCGTTATACATCTTTTCACTAATCATAAGCCATGAGAGTGCTTCCTGCCCCCTACAGGGAGGAGTCCTACTAGACTCTAGAAACGAACGAAGAGTACATATACCTATGTATGAATCACTCGCTAGCCAGTACCATATAGTGGTCTCACTCTATATGAAGCGAAGTCTTACGGGACTACCGTATCCAAAAGAAAAAGTCCCGACCAGCACCCTGGTCGAAGTAAAAATAGACAAAAGGTTATATCTGCGTAGGATTAAACTTGCTACTACCACCGTCCTCAGAAAGGGGTGGAGTCCTTATTGCTAAGGAAAGTATAAGCCAGTATAATCCAGGCTTTGCATTAAGGAATAGGCTATTATAGATATCCCCGATTAATATACATAGGCTAAATGCTCAAAAAACAATATGAAATCAAAAATATAGGTGAAGGAGACGCAAGGTTCCCGAGAACAAGTTTATTGAGAAACAATAAATAGGTATGGTCACCATAAATATGTACATATGCTAGGTGGATGACCAACAATTTTCACAAGTACTGTAGTGCATGGATGAATGATTATCTGAAAGAAAACATATGTGTCACTTACACATACCCCGGTATCCAACTTAACGTCCATGTTACTACTTTGCTGACAATAGCGTTGGCAAACGCTTGGCACCCTGTCTGTACTTATGTTACCATCACCATCACGTTGGAACAGTCATTGTGGGCTCTGAGAGCCTACACTACCAGTTATATCAGCATATATAACTAACTATTCACCCAAGAATCCAAGTCCCAAATGATTCCGCTGTTCCTCGCAGAGTTAAACAGCAGGGTTAACGACGCAACCAACTGCTACCACAGACCTCTTTAGCTGCTCCACTTGCTTAGCATAGTGGCGAAAGAATACCCTGGAAGACTTCCAGCCAGTGTATGAACGAAGGTGTTCAAAATCCATAAAATTAAAGAAGTTTAAAGATGAAGCAACTTTCCTCGGATCATGACCTGCGGGTGAACTGTCAGGATCCGCTCTGCGAATAAAATATGTAATTTTCGCCCTAAGTTGATTTAAAGATAAATTCGAGCCCGAAGTTTCTCCTCTGAATAGTTGGCCCCCATGGAAGTCTGAAGTTCTACGAAGATAGACCTTAAGGCATTCTACGGGACATAGAGATGCATCTTCTTTCAGAGGGCAGATTCTCCAGGGACCCCACCTGTTGGTGGGCAACTCGTTCTTAGCGAGAAACGTAGGGTCCGGAAACAGGTTCAGTTCTCCCCCATCCAGGAACTGAACTCGGCCCTCCTCTCTCGAGAGGGCCACAATCTCACTAACTCTGGCCCCAGAAGCAAGGGCAAAAAGGAAGATCACTTTTTGAGTCAGGTCCTTCAATGCACATTCCTCATTATCTAGTAATGAGGCAAAATGAAGGACTTTGTCTAATGACCATGAAATAGGCTTTGGAGGAGCTGATGGTCTAAGCCTAGCACAGGCCTTAGGGATCTTATTAAACATTTCGTTAGCGAGGTCTACCTGGAAGGCATATAGAATGGGTCTTGTTAGAGCTGACTTACATGTAGAAATTGTGTTCGCCGCCAGCCCCTGTTCGTGGAGGTGAATGAAGAAGGATAGGCAGAACTCCGTAGAGATCTCGTGCGGGTTCTTATCTTTGACAAAGGCTACCCATTTCTTCCATGCAGATTCGTACTGCCTCCTAGTAGACTTACACTTGTATTCTTCCAGGAAGTCGATACTATCTTTCGAGATTCCGAACCGTTTCTTCACCGCTAGGGAGAGAAAATCATGAGCTGCAGGGTTCGGGTCTTCTGTAATGAAGCGAAGACAGTCGACTTCTGGACTTGCTGGGACAGAACTGGGTCCGGGAGCGGTAGGAACTTCAGTCGTAGTTCCAGAGCCAGAGGGAACCATACACTGTTCGGCCACTTGTGGGCCACTATTGCTGCTACTCCCTTGAAGGATCTCAGTTTGTTGAGGACCCTCAACATCAGATTGTGAGGGGGAAACAGGTAGATCCTGGACCATCTGTTCCAATCGAGGGACATCGCATCTATTGCTTCTGCCGCGGGGTCCACATATGGGGACACATATTTCGGCAGCTTCTTGTTGTCCTTCGTCGCGAAGAGGTCTATCTGCAGTTCTGGGACTTGACTCAAGATGAAAGAGAATGATCCTGCGTCTAGGGACCATTCTGTCTCTATCGGTGTTATCCTGGATAGAGCGTCCGCGGTCACATTCCGGACTCCTTGAAGGTGAACTGCTGACAGGTGCCACTTCTTCTTCTCCGCCAGTCGGAATATGGCTAACATCACCTGGTTGAGAGGTGGGGATCTCGATCCCCGCCGATTCAGACATTTCACAACCACCTCGCTGTCCAGTACCAACCTTACGTGGATCGAGTGACGTGGGGATACTTTCTTCAGGGTCAGAAGTACTGCCATAGCTTCTAGAAAGTTTATGTGAAAGGTCCCAAATAGCTTGGACCAGATTCCTTGCACTTTTTTCCGATGGGAGTGACCCCCCCACCCTACCTTTGAGGCGTCTGTGTGGATTGTCACTGACGGGGGGGGGTGGCTGAAGAGGTAGAGACCTCTTTAGACGACTGGCTTGAGACCACGGTCTGAGAAGAGAACGTAGCCGAAGTGGGACCGGTCTCTTTACGTCCCTTCGCTCTTTCGATGCAAAGGTTCTCCATACTCCCGCTGCATCTTTTAGCTGTGCTCTTAGCACAGGGTCTGTTACTGATGCAAACTGAAGAGAGCCCAAAACCCTCTCTTGTTCGCGTCTTGATATCCTCTCGGAACCTAGAAGTCTCCTGACAGACCCTGCTATTTCCTTCCTCTTTGACATCGGGATGGAAAGACGGTGTGACACTAGATCCCAGTGAATTCCCAACCACTGGAACCTCTGAGCTGGAGAAAGACGAGACTTCTTTCTGTTGATCATGAAGCCTAGATATTCCAGGAACTGAATCACTTGTAGGGAAGCTTGCAAGCATTCTGCTCTGGATGCTGCCCACACCAACCAATCGTCCAGGTAGGCTACTACCTGGAACCCTTTTAGGCGTAACTGTTTGAGAGCTGCGCTCGCAAGCTTCGTAAAGATCCTTGGGGCTATGTTTAGTCCGAAGGGCATCGCCCTGAAAGCGTAAAGTTTTTGTTGTAGCTTGAATCCTAGGTAGGGGGAGAGACGACGACTTATTGGAACGTGCCAATATGCGTCTGACAAGTCGATGGAGACGGTATATGCCCTCTTGGGCAGTAAGGCCCTTATGTGTTGTAACGTTAGCATTTTGAACTTGTGGTTCACTATGAACTTGTTGAGTGGTGACAAGTCCAGAATGACTCTGAGTTTCCCCGAGTCTTTCTTGGGAACACAAAACAGCCTCCCTTGGAACTTGATGGACTTTACCCTCCTGATCACCTTTTTCTCCAACAGATCTTGGATGTACTCCTCCAAAACGGGGGTGGAGTGTTGGAAAAATTTAGGGCACAGGGGCGGAGTACTGTACCAACTCCAACCCAGTCCATTTTTGAGAAGGCTGTGGGCCCAGGGATCGAAGGTCCAGCGATCCCGGAAATACTGAAGTCTCCCACCTACCGGCGACACTTCACTTTGACTGTCCTGCAGTCTTGCCTCCCTGGCCGCGACCACCTCTGAATCCTCGTCCCCTAGAGGGGCGTCTTGATGACCCTCTAGCTGCTCCTCTGGGTCTTGCACGAAACGTGGTCGACTGTCCCTCGAACACGGGATTGAATGCAGGGGAAGCTGATGACATTGCTTGGGGAACCCATTGGAAGGTGGTCGGGGTCTGGGCTACCAGTTGTGGAACCGGAGGCAAAGCTGGCTGTTGCTGCTGTGGTCTTTGCTGTTTGAAGGACTTGGCTGGACGGGAGGAAAACCTTGACTTCTTCGCCTTTCCTTTCGGCTGAGGGCCCTCATCCGGAGAAGACTTCCTCTTAAGGGACAGGCCCCACTTCAGGAGAAGATTGCGGTTCTCAGTGGCGGCCTTGTCCACGATCTCTTTGACCACGTCCTTGGGAAAGAGATCCTTACCCCAGATGTTAGATGAAATGAGCCTCTTGGGTTCGTGCCTCACTGTGGCCGAGGCAAACACAAACTCCCTACAGGCTCTCCTTGCTTTCACAAAGCAATAGAGGTCCTTGGTTACTGTGGCCAGATGGATTTTGGCCATAACCATGAACATCTCTGGCATCTTGGGGTCGCTAGCCATCGTCTCCATGTTGGTCTGGAGAGACATCGAGGCTGCCAGGCGCTCCTTTGTGTCCAATTCCCTCCGAAGAAGGAATTCCGACAACTTGGGAAGGTTTTCGCCGAACTGCTGACCTGCAATGTCGGCGTCTAACTTCCCAACCGAGAAAGTAAGGTGCACCTCCTTCCAGTCCTTGTTATCCATTGGCAATGCCAGCGATAGAGGTTTACATTCCTCCAAGGACGGGCACGGCTTGCCAGCTTCAACTGCCTTGATGACGGCCGCAAACCCCTTTTGCATAAAGGGGAAGGCCCTAGCTGGGGAGGATACAAAGGAGGGGTGTTTCTTGCTCAAGGCGGCAACCTTCGAGTTTGAGAACCCCCTCTCCTTTAAAGCAGCTGTCAAGGTGGCTTGAGCTTTGGAGTGATCTAGGATAATCACTTCCTTTGGTTCCGTCTCCTCCTTCGAAGCCGGCTCCTTCTTCAAACGGACATAGCAGTCCGGGTAGGCCCCTCTACTGGGCCAGAATTCCACCTCCTCAAGGGGAACTGAACCCAGTTTCTCCGACATGACGATCTTCCCAATCGTCATCGGCATGTGCTCGGCATATCTCCACGGGTTGGCATCCGAGCACAGAGGAAGGTCCTTAACGTTGAGCTTCTTTGGAGGTCCACGTGATGCTGTGATCTTCTGCATCTGGAGCTCCAAAGTAGCGGCCTTCTGATTATTCTCCTTCTGCATCTGTTGGATCATACCAACGATGGAAGAGAGAGCCTGTCCAAGCTCTGCTGGAAGAGCGGACGAGGTAGAGGGGATAGGTTCAGGGACCTGAACCGGCACGTCTGATGAAACGGGAACCTCTTCCTCCACAGCAATAGGATCTCGATCTTGCTCCTCGCCCTCTGCGAGGAGATCCTGCTCCGCACGATCAGACAAGTCGGACATCTTGTCGTCCAACTGGATGTCCTGCAAGGCGTCAGCGACATCCTCCTCCACTGGGATCTGGATCAGAGGGATCTCCGGCCGAGGCTGGGGAACAACAGCATCAGGGGAAGCCTTGGGGAAAAGGTATGCCCTCATCTTCTCGTTAGGAAGATAAGGTCCAGTGGTGTTTTTCTGAAAACCCCTTACCCAAACACGAAGCCTCTCCCTCGCTGCATCTCTTGACTCCGCCGACCTAGGGGATTCAAAAGCCTCTGATAGCAGGTTAGTACATACAGCACATACCTGCGGATCCCAGTAACGATGTTCATCATTGGAGGCTGCACAAGCTGCGTGCCTCCTACACGAGGTATGTCCGCAAAAGTTCTTACTGCGGACATTGCAGAAGACACTATCACACTTCGGATGCTCCTCCTGTAAAAGAAGAAAAATTTCCATGAATATCAAGTGAATTTTAATTCACATGTAACAAATGAGTATTCAACAAAAGAATAAGGGAAAGACACCTACTTGTGAAACCCACACAAACACCTGTGGAAGCCCACCGGCCAAGTCACATAGTTAGTCTTTACTAGAATAACCAGAGAACGTATTTCCAAAGGAAATTAGGTGTAGCTCACACCTAAGGTAAAATAATACCATTCGGCCAGGAATAAAAGAATTATCTTTTATCCTTGTAAGGCGACACCAGGTGATTATACCAGTAACACAAGTAAGATAGAAAAGACAGTGTTGTAACCTACTACATCATGAACTCCTTTGGTTGAATATACCACCAAGAGAGGACTGATACAGTACCTGAGGGTGGTATGCCAGCCGGCTACTGCCGCTCAGCACCCCCCCCCCCCTTGTTTTGGAAAGGCAGATCTCAAGTACACAACCTCAGATCACCTTTATTGGGGAGAACTCCAGAACCCATGCCTGAACCGGCCGGCAGTGGTTGCCAGACCGTAGCCACCCGGTTTGCACAGAGTTGCCGGCCATCATACTTAGTGGCCGGCTGACTGGGCAGTGTCGCGGGCCGGCCGGCAGCAGTAAACAAACCCTGCCGGCTAGCCCCCACACACCAGGCAGCACTCGGCTGCCGGCCCCACTTGTAGTGGCCGGCAGATGAGCAATAGACCGGCCGGCAAAGGTATACACCCAACGCCGACCGACAGCAAGAGAACTGGAGAACACCCCTCCCCACCGACAGCCGGCCTGTAGGCCGGCAGCCGGCAAGGACAACACATACTAAGACAAAAGAGTGAGTGCCGGGTTAAGAGACTATAAGTCTCTGAGCCCGGCACCCGAAAGAGTGCCGAAAGGAAGGGGAAGACACTACGTCAAGCTTCCTAACCGCTGCTTACTGAATTTTCAGACGGCAGCGATAGAGGGACCAAGAAAGGACCGGGCAGCACTCACAGTAATGGTCTCTGCCGGTCGGCACACTTTGCCGGCCGACAGGAGACCACGTCAGTTCCTCATCCCAACCTAGGCTAGGCAAGGATGAAGACGACTGACACAATGAACGGAAAAAGAGAAGGGAAGGACAGAGGGTCCTATCCAACCTTACCTTGGTTAAGGGTCATTCCAAACTAAGACAGTTCATCTCAGTAGAGAAAGACCCGAGAGGGAGGCCGGCACTACTGGCTGCCTCCCACGAACCACGGCAAGGAAGGAATTGCCTTTCCAGAAAAGGGAACATATCCCGAGACCGGAACGGCAAGGACAGTCTGATGAGTCACCGAGTAAAGGGATCACTACTGGAACCCAACAAGGTGGACTAAGGGGGGAACCCTTAGTGCCCGAGTCAATCGGCAAGGGAGACTCTGCCCCATGCCAGACAAACCGGGCTCAGACTAAACACTGTTGTACTGTCACCCTCTGAACCAATACTATTGGAACGGGAAGGCACAGCACCACCCCAGCACAGATATATTTGAAGATTAATTCAAACAAACCACTAGAGTTAAGCCCAAGGCTCAAACAGAGGGAAAGGGTTTGCCCCCTCCCCTAAGAGAAGGGAGCAAACGGGGAACAGACAATATTACAATGACCCAAGACAACCTAGCCTAGGCACTAAGAGAATCGATTACCTAATTCACCGAAACTCATATCAATACTATCTTGGAAGGTACTCGAAAAGGACTAATATGTATAACGTTGCCTAACGCTTAAAGCAATAAATTCACATTTGGAAGACTAATTATCATGCAGGAAGTACATAGGCCAACAACTAGCCTACGAAGACTAGTGTTGGTAGCCTTGGTAATTTCGCCAGGCACATTACTATCGCATCATAACAGAATTCCTAAATAAGCTAAGTAGCTAATATTTAAGCGCAAAGGGGGCTGGGAACGTCGCTCTTGCTAACAAATAAATCCTATTCTAGCGAGCGACAGCATCCATGATGCCTCCAGCAGGCAACAGCTCTTGTATCAAAGATAACTCTTTTAATAACTTTAATTTTAACCAAGAGCCTACATTTATACATAAAAGAAATAATACTCAACTTATCCGAGGCAGAAGAAGTTGGAGAAAGCATTATAAACGAGAAAATTCCAAGATTAGGTAGTAAACAGGGAAAATACACCGAGTCGTAGAGCTACGCAAAAAGGAATACAGATGGCGCCGTGAGCGGCGCAGGGCACGCTTTCGAAGCGGTGAGGAGGGATGCCTTATGAACGGCTCCCCCCTTTCTTATCGTTTTCGTTTTCTTGCCATTTTACCCCTACGAAGTGTTAACTCTATTCGGGGTATAGATTGCTATGAGGCGTGTCAAGAATACGTCCACTGATATTTACGATATCCCTAAGGTCTTTTTTAGGGATACTCGCTCCAGGAGTTAGAATTCTGGGTACCTGAAGGTAAATTCTCTGGGAATATCGCTGTAGTTGTAATATACCCTAGGAAGCTGCCTTTAAGGAACTTCCATCAGGACGACATGGCTTGAGCCCAAAAATATATATATATATACGGTATATATATATATATATATATATATATATATATATATATATATATATATATATATATATATATATATATATA
>NW_027168786.1:32500-37500 GCF_036898095.1 Palaemon carinicauda | reverse complement strand
ACGTATTATCGATGGACAATTTGCATGTGAAAACAAGACTCAAGATTGAATAACCCTTCGTTTGAAATGCTAATCCCCTTTTTCAAAACAGATCTGTAGCAAAATTAGCCTCAGGTTAATCCATTTCATAATTGAAAAAGGGGATTTGTTCATATATTTTATGCTTTTTGTTAAGCTATTCAGTCTAATGTAGCTGCAATTTTAAATGTGGAGCCACATTTTGGGTTCTAATTTCAAAACTGTAGAATAACAAAGAAGTATGATTCTTTCTTTCTTAATTTACTTCCCCAACTAAACAAAAGAATTGAAGGTTTTTCCGGAAACCATAACAAATCTTCCTGAGTTAAATTTTCTATTTACTATACGAATCACTTTATATAAGAACGAAAGGAGAAATTAAAGATAGCATACGTATTTTTTTAACGGTGTATTGACTTTTACAATTTTGGCTCAAAATGTCTATTTCAAGTTATCTCTCCCTGAATTTCATTGAATCGTATGAAACTTCTTTATTTTTATTGATTAAATTTAGAATGCAAACAACAATACAAATCGATGTAGTATTATTTGTGGAAGCCGTTAGTCTCATTTGATATCTTTGATGAAATCCTGAAAAGTTTTATTGTCAGACAAACTGCTATAGCTGCCAAAGCCCACCGGAATTAAAACATTGACACAATACAAAAAGATTCCACGGCATAATTCCACGGACACAGACATATCTTAGAGAGAAAATTCATAATATTCACAAGGAAAATTGGACCTTGACAACTCCAGTCATCAACTACATTTACAAAATTAAGCTTAATATATACTATGAAACCTTTATGATTGAGGTCCCCTTTACTGACCTATATGCGATTAATAATGCCTTTTTTTTACCACCTACTACAGATCACTCTATCGAACAAATGGGCATAAGCAATTAGTAGATCAACGTAACATAGAAATTAACAAAGATCAACGTCATTGTAAATAGATATTTGCAATATGTATCTATTCCAATTTTCATGGAAACCTTCTTTAATAGGCATTTTCACAAGTGATATGAGCAACAATACGATAGCCACTTATCAAAATCATACAATAAACAAGAAACAGTTATTTTGATATTTTTAATGAGGAATTCAAGCCCATATTCCATTGCAATATAATCATGTATTCTATTCTAGTCTTGTGTATACCTTATTGCTACGAAGAATCATTTTCATTGCGACGCTCTCTCTCTCTCTATTTGTGTGTATGTTCGTGTTCGTGTTAGCGTTCGATTGCTTGAAAACAGGAAAAGAAAAACATGTAAATTCAAGGAATATGCATGCTGCGTTATAAGTTATTATGGGAGGATTCATACATCACTCAAGATTAATGTTAATGTAATCTTGTCGCGATTGCGAGGGGAAGCTTCTTATCATTGAAGGGAGGGTAGTCGTATTTCACATTGGGAGTAAGACAATGGACAACAGGAGTGTAAAATTATGCACAGATTTCTCTCTTATTCCTTTTATTTGAACGGGGAGCGTTAAAGATTCATATATTTTCTCTCTTCAGCTATATCATCTATTTTAATCTAACCATAGCATTCTTCAAATTATGTAGTTTTAAGAATGATAATAAAAAGAGCTAAATGAAATAAACAACACAAACAAACAATCGGTGATAAGGGAATACGTCATACAAATGATAGCAAAATACCGATGAGATTAGCATATGATTAGGTATCATTAACATAATAAGCACATAAATAGAAAGTAGTTGATGGATGACAAAGCGCCGGATACCGATACTTGATGAAACAAATAAAAAACACTAACTTCAAGTAGGAATGGCTAGGAATATCAACATTTTCTTTTTTAGAATTACATTATCGCAAGTAAATATTTTTCATCATGATTATAAGGAAGATATTTGCATCGTCATAATTTTGTAAAATACAAGATTTATAGTAGGAATACCAGCAGTAAAATTAGTACCAGTAGATGTAATATCAACAGTTGAAGTGGGTTGACTTATGATGATAAGATAATATTAAGGTAAAACTCTACTATTTCTAATAAGGGGTAAGCCAATAATAGTTAGCCGTGGGTATTATTATACCATAAATCAAATGAATACTCATTTAGTGGATTGACATCGAGATCATCAAAATTAGGTATATATATATATATATATATATATATATATATATATATATATATATATATATATATATTCAGATCTAGTCACGTTATCAGATTAATGGCACATTCATACCAATGTAGGTTAATCTTTCACATCCTAATACTGACAAAATTTTGATTGTCTAACATTGAATGGTATCACATATTCCTAACATGTTATGGTTATTGAATTTGTCCCTCCAGTGTCTGTCTCTGATAGGAGGATTATGACAAATCGAGAGAACAGAATTTTTAAAACTTCACTTCAATACTTTGCATGAGCAAAGGATCAATCCATTATATTGCACCGCCAATCCGGATCACGGTCTAAATCCATCAAATTATAGGTTGTCATTGCTTTGGGGAGCTTCAGCGAGTGTTAGGCTTTAAATTCGTTTTGTACCTGACTAACAGGAATAGAAAAGGAATTTATTTATATAATTTATGAATTATGACCGTACCAATAGTTTAATATGCAGTTATTGCAAATTGGAGGATCTTTTAATATGGGTATACAATACTGCTTAGAGATGAAAGATAAAGATAGCGTGAGGATAATACTTATATCGTTTACGTCAGAGACATTTATTATCTTTATAATATTGTTTTGCTATTATGCTTTTAGTCTACTACTTTTTCCTTTTGATAATTTATATAAAATCAGCAAGATTCAAGGTTACAGAATTATATACATAAAGCCTGGAGAATATATATATCCATGAAATATTTTCATAAAATATGAAAATGGAAGAATACAAATTACAAATCAAATCCCCGAAAAATAATATTAATGGAGTTACCTACCATAGATGCTTGAAAGGAAAAAGATAGCAAAATCTCAACTCTGCTGTTTCTGACTTGCAGATGCAACCATCACCAACGCGTACATTACGTAATGTAATTTCACTTTGGTGACTAGGAATTATTCCTTATAGATCACGAGAACGTTTTTGAGTATCAGACATCCCTAAACTTTGTAGCTTTAAAAATAAATCTGGAAAAGAGGATTACCAAAGTTTCAAAATATCAAGAAAAAAACAAAGTTTAAGTTTTGAAGTTGACCCCTAACCTTTTAGGATAAGCAGACAGTATAATTGAAAAATGGGTTTACTAGGCCTAACGGTGTCTAGTTACCAAGTTTCATCAAAATTAAAGAAATTAAGTTAAATTTGTCTGAATAATTGAATTGATCTTTAACCATCAAACTCAAATTTTAAAAAAATAAGAAAAAAAATCACTAGCCCGTTAGGTACTTATGATATATATTAAGTTTCGTCAAAATCGGTTTTCCTACTAAAAGCCAGAGACATGAACATAACTACCAATCAAGTAAGATTCTAATCCTTATTCGGGTCAATATTTAGAATTCTGATGATCAGAAATGTTCGACTATCCTAGCTTACGATACATCCGCGAAAAAATAATCAAGGATGTTTAATATTTTCGCCCCTCGTATCGGCATTTCCTAAGGATAAAAAAATTTCCATAAAAGGTGATGAAATACTCACTCCCATCAAGTTACATAAAACATAAAAAAGTAATAATAATAATAATAATAATAATAATAATAATAATAATAATAATAATAATAATAATAATAATAACATAAAATGACAGTATTGTTCAATGTGGTAACTTTCTACATCAGCAATTTCTCTATTGTTCTATGTTCGTCTTAAAATATTTTCTCCATCAGCGTGCTGCTAGACTCCTAGGTCCCCCAGTATCAGAGAATGATAATAACTAGGTGCATTTTGTGCAAGGTATAAAAGTATTCATATCAGCAAGGTGTAGTTTTGTAGGAGAACGGATAAATATGATGAAGGCTGACTGGTTAATGGGCCAGAATGGTAGAAGATATCGTCCCTGAGCCTAACTAATAAAGCATGGCAGTCTTCTTGAATGAGTTGATTGGTTAGGGTTGGACGTAGGACACACACACTCTCTCTCTCTCTCTCTCTCTCTCTCTCTCTCTCTCTCTCTCTCTCTCTCTCTCTCTGTATTAATCCTTTTGAAGGAGGATGGTGAGACGTTTTTAAATAGGAAAGTTGTTAGCCAATAAGAATGTAAGCTGAAACATGTTTCTTTGAGAAATGGAGGTGGTTGGTTTTGGGGGGATTGGTAATTAACCTTATTCATAGTTGCATGAAGCTTATATTTTCATACCAAATTAAAATGTTGACCTTTTCCCTTTATAAGATAGGAAAGACATTTCCGTTGATCATTTGCCTAACGGTCTTCTTGTCATTTGAGTTTATGCATTGTATATAATTCATATACTGGAATAAGCTTTTTAGTAGCACCATAATCATTACCAATGGGGTAAGTTCTTTCATTTCACCATTGATTCGCTGTAGTCTCATTTCCAATCTCTGTTTTCATTAGGTTTTTGTTCATTTCTGGTGGTTTTCCTTGATCTTGTTTAAGTACTTTACCACATATACTGTATATATATATATATATATATATACATATATATATATATATATATATATATATATATATATATATATATTTATATATATATATATATATATATATATATATATATTTATATATATATATATATATATATATATATATATATATTTATATATATATATATATATATATATATATATATATATATATATTATATATATATATATATATATATATATATATATATATACATATATATATATATATATATATATATATATATTTATATATATATATATATATATATATATATATATATATATATATATATTTATATATATATATATATATATATATATATATATATATATATATTTATATATATATATATATATATATATATATATATATGTATATATATAT
>NW_027168786.1:27500-30000 GCF_036898095.1 Palaemon carinicauda | reverse complement strand
GAATTCAGGTATTTTGTACTTAGAATTGAAATCAACCCATCCTCACCATCGTAGCTAATTGGTAGTTTGTTACTTGGCCTTCAATTAATGATAAATTTTGCACATTTTTACGTGTTTTTCATATTCAAATAAGCCATATATATTTTTGATACATTAATGTATGGATTCTCTTAACGACCACGGGATCAGAGCCCCAGGCGAAATCAAACAAAGACAAGTGCTTGGCTCCGGCCGGGAATCGAACCCTGGTCGGCAAGCCTGTATAGACAGTGACTAAGCCACTTGGCCACGAAGAAGGATAAAAGTCAATGACAATTCTTCTGTACTTATACCTGTCGAATTCAGGTATTTTGTACTTAGAATTGAAATCAACCCATCCTCACCATCGTAGCTAATTGGTAGTTTGTTACTTGGCATTCAATTAATGATAAATTTTGCACATTTTTACGTGTTTTTCATATTCAAATAAGCCATATATATTTTTGATACATTAATGTCTGGATTCTCTTAACGACCTCGGGATCAGAGCCCCAGGCGAAATCACACAAAGACCAGAGCTTGGCTCCGGCCGGGAATCGAACCCTGGTCGGCAAGCCTGTATAGACAGTGGCTAAGCCACTTGGCCACAAATAAGGATAAAAGTCAATGACAATTCTTCTGTACTTATACATGTCGAATTCAGGTATTTTGTACTTAGAATTGAAATCAACCCATCCTCACCATCGTAGCTAATTGGTAGTTGTTACTTGGCATTCAATTAATGATAAATTTTGCACATTTTTACGTGTTTTTCATATTCAAATAAGCCATATATATTTTTGATACATTAATGTCTGGATTCTCTTAACGACCTCGGGATCAGAGCCCCAGGCGAAATCACACAAAGACAAGAGCTTGGCTCCAGCCGGGAATCGAACCCTGGTCGGCAAGCCTGTATAGACAGTGACTAAGCCACTTGGCCACGAAGAAGGATAAAAGTCAATGACAATTCTTCTGTACTTATACCTGTCGAATTCAGGTATTTTGTACTTAGAATTGAAATCAACCCATCCTCACCATCGTAGCTAATTGGTAGTTTGTTACTTGGCATTCAATTAATGATAAATTTTGCACATTTTTACGTGTTTTTCATATTCAAATAAGCCATATATATTTTTGATACAAAATACCTGAATTCGACATGTATAAGTACAGAAGAATTGTCATTGACTTTTATCCTTCTTCGTGGCCAAGTGGCTTAGTCACTGTCTATACAGGCTTGCCGACCAGGGTTCGATTCCCGGCCGGAGCCAAGCTCTTGTCTTTGTGTGATTTCGCCTGGGGCTCTGATCCCGAGGTCGTTAAGAGAATCCAGACATTAATGTATCAAAAATATATATGGCTTATTTGAATATGAAAAACACGTAAAAATGTGCAAAATTTATCATTAATTGAATGCCAAGTAACAAACTACCAATTAGCTACGATGGTGAGGATGGGTTGATTTCAATTCTAAGTACAAAATACCTGAATTCGACAGGTATAAGTACAGAAGAATTGTCATTGACTTTTATCCTTCTTCGTGGCCAAGTGGCTTAGTCACTGTCTATACAGGCTTGCCGACCAGGGTTCGATTCCCGGCCGGAGCCAAGCTCTTGTCTTTGTGTGATTTCGCCTGGGGCTCTGATCCCGAGGTCGTTAAGAGAATCCAGACATTAATGTATCAAAAATATATATGGCTTATTTGAATATGAAAAACACGTAAAAATGTGCAAAATTTATCATTAATTGAATGCCAAGTAACAAACTACCAATTAGCTACGATGGTGAGGATGGGTTGATTTCAATTCTAAGTACAAAATACCTGAATTCGACAGGTATAAGTACAGAAGAATTGTCATTGACTTTTATCCTTCTTTGTGGCCAAGTGGCTTAGTCACTGTCTATACAGGCTTGCCGACCAGGGTTCGATTCCCGGCCGGAGCCAAGCTCTTGTCTTTGTGTGACTTCGCCTGGGGCTCTGATCCCGAGGTCGTTAAGAGAATCCAGACATTAATGTATCAAAAATATATATGGCTTATTTGAATATGAAAAACACGTAAAAATGTGCAAAATTTATCATTAATTGAATGCCAAGTAACAAACTACCAATTAGCTACGATGGTGAGGATGGGTTGATTTCAATTCTAAGTACAAAATACCTGAATTCGACAGGTATAAGTACAGAAGAATTGTCATTGACTTTTATCCTTCTTCGTGGCCAAGTGGCTTAGTCACTGTCTATACAGGCTTGCCGACCAGGGTTCGATTCCCGGCCGGAGCCAAGCTCTTGTCTTTGTGTGATTTCGCCTGGGGCTCTGATCCCGAGGTCGTTAAGAGAATCCAGACATTAATGTATCAAAAATATATATGGCTTATTTGAATATGAAAAACACGTAAAAATGTGCAAAATTTATCATTAATTGAATGCCAAGTAACAAACTACCAATTAGCTACGATGGTGAGGATGGGTTGATTTCAA
>NW_027168786.1:10000-22500 GCF_036898095.1 Palaemon carinicauda | reverse complement strand
TCTGACAAACCCTCTAAGACTACGTGTGCCGATTTGTCATGGGCTTAAATACGACCCTAGTTCCCTCTGCGGGGCGATGACACGGGTCACTCATGTGTTTGGGGAGTCAATACTTCTACTCTTTCAGGTGCAGCTGTTTCCTTACTTGTCTCTCCTTTCCCGCACAAGCACTTACACTCTCATGACTTTATATCGGCAAAATGCACCCTGCTGCTTTTGCTTTTTTTCTATCTTTTCCACCCGCAACTGTTTATTTGATTACTCATTATAAAATACAAACCAAGTATAGCTTCAATTCCTGTAATTCCTAAGGCGTTGGGCACAACTGGCCGTACTACCAGCTACAGGGGTTTTACGGGCAAAGTTTGTGTGAAATCGTGGGTGTGACGCAATGGGCACGCAACAGTCTTTGACCTCGTAGCCCGCCGTATACCAGCCGCAGAATTTCACTCGCTGCACTAAAATGATCTGCAGCAGTCAAGAAAATTTGTAGCCGCAGACAGAATGCACGCCTGACGCAAGTAAGCCATGCGTGTGACTTACGTGCAACTTACGTGCCGTAGGATTTTCTGTGTCATGATCTCCGCACATTGGTCGTGCGGGTAATTTGCGTGTAACTTGCGTCACAGTACGAACCACGCACGTTTGTTGTACGGAATAAAAAGAAGTACTTGGTCCATACGTGCACCGTACTATACAATTGCGGCAAAAGTAGGCGAGTAGTACAATGACCGGACGACGTTAGTATTAATGCACGATATTTACATGATTTTTAAGGATATGTATTCTGCTGCAGCAAGTACATTATCATTCTGATGTACATCCCTTTTCCAAGTAGGTAGTCTCTCTCTCTCTCTCTCTCTCTCTCTCTCTCTCTCTCTCTCTCTCTCTCTCTCTCAGTATTCTTAATTACCATCTCTCCGAATCTCCAATTTTGTACAAAGACGGTAATCAGCTTTCTTGTCCGTGATTATTTGAGTGTGTATCATATATATATATATATATATATATATATATATATATATATATATATATATATATATATATATATATATATATAGCCCATACACACACATATATATATATATATATATATATATATATAATTTATATATATATATATATATATATATATATATATATATATATATATATATATATATATATATATATATATATAAGCACACACACACACACGCACATATATATATATATATATATATATATATATATATATATATATATATATATATATATATATATATATATATATATACATACATATATTTGTATATATATATATATATATATATATATATATATATATATATATATATATATATGCATATATATATATATATATATATATATATATATATATATATATATATATATATATATATAATGCATATATATATATATATATATATATATATATATATATATATATATATATATATATATATATATATATGATGGATATCTACGCTGTAGAACTTACAACCCTTGAGTCTGGTGCGCGGGCATAGCACGGTGGTATTTATACCCCCCCATGGGACGCTTAAGACTCGTCTCCGGAAAAGCGTCACCTGCATTACACACAGGTCCTTAGTGTATGGTTAGCACTCTTCCCGCATGTGCCGTACGTCATAATTTCCCCACGCATTCATCTCACAAATCTTGCGAACCATGCGGCACCCGTGTGTCACACGTACTTAACCAGTACTGAACACTCAACACACTCACTACCAATTACATCGCAGGAGTTCATGGCTACGACTGAAAAATTCCCAGACACGTACGGCTAAAGCCCCCCTGACACTTGCACGCAATTGTGGCACGCACTGGCGCGCATTGTGTCGTGAACTGGCGTGAACGATGCGGGAACTGGCGTGAACTTGACGTGAATGGTGCGTGGCATGCGTGCCATGCGTGCCGAGAATTTTGAAATGTTCAAAATTTGTGGCACGCATTGTCACGACAAAATTGGCGTGAACTTGTCGTGTACGATGCGGGAACTGGAGTGAACTGGAGTGAACAGTGCAGGACGATGCTGGAGGATGTGTGCCAGTGCGTGGTAATTAAATCAATGGATTTATCCCTACTGAGGGACGATGCGGGAGGATGCGTGCCAGTGCGTGGCAATTAAATCAATGGATTTATCCCTACTTCCACATAATCATCAAAGAAAAAAATCTGTATAATGAAAATATATTCTTTTACCTCTCCCCTTTCCTTATTTAATTGAGAGAGAGAGAGAGAGAGAGAGAGAGAGAGAGAGAGAGAGAGAATAAGCTTATATATATATATATATATATATATATATATATATATATCTCAGAGAGAGAGAGAGAGAGAATAAGCTTCAATATCTCTCTCTCTCTCTCTCTCTCTCTCTCTCTCTCTCTCTCTCTCTCTCTCTCTCTCTCTCTTGGTATTATTATCAGCAAGGATTTGAAGTTCACCAAACAGAGCATAAAAGCTGAAAAGAAAGCACAAAACATAATAGGTTACATAAAGAGACAATTCAAATACAGAGATATAGACACTGTAGGTCTAGTACAGCTGTAGGCCTATACAGATACACCATTAAATAAATACATTTCAAATTCATCTATTCCGCTCTTTTATAATATATTAAAAACTTTTCCTTTATTCTCCTACACAATCTAAAACTTTACCCTTTGAGTAAGTCTATCGGCAAAATTGTTATTCACACTTACACTAACATAGGCCTAGGCGCGAATCTAAGGAATTTGCACTTGATTTTTCACTAACTTTTACCACCCACACTCTTTTATCCCTCGGGGAGAGAGAGAGAGAGAGAGAGAGAGAGAGAGAGAGAGAGAATTATTGATATTATAACACAAAAAGAGGACAGAAGTTCTTTAATCCCTTCATGAGCCGGTGTAATACTTGAGAGAGATATATATTTTCTTCATTTTGCTTGTGGTTTATTGAATGTGTATACACACACAAATATATATATATATATATATATATATATATATATATATATATATATATATATATATATATATATATATATATATATAAACAAACAGGAAAAGTTACAAAACTGAAAAAAAGTTCACAACTGCCATTTAAATTTGAGCGACTAAAGAAATTTACCCTGGCGAGAGACTTCAATGCTCACAGGGCACCTAACTAACCTAATATTTTTAGAGATATCTTTTCTTCCTCAGTTTCAATGATATTAGTTCACAAACGATACAACAAAACTAATGAATGGAATAGTCATCTTTCAATTAAATTCTAAGATAATGTAAAGTGGGTTCAAATTATCTGATCAGCATATAACTGCCATAAAATATTATTTTTTCAGTAAATTATAAAGCTTGAAAATTATTCAAACCAGTTAATTACCTATAATAATATTTAAATAATAAAATATATACTAAATAGATGTATAATTGTTACAAATATCTATAAAGATAACCCACACATTAATACAGGGGATATTAATCAAAGATTAGCACAAGAATACGCTTTTGATAAAAATCATGTAGGAAGCCCCGTCTTTATATATGATGTGGCCAAGTCGTAAACTGGAGTGAACGATGCGTGAACGATGCGGAAAGATGAGTGAACGTGTCGTGAACTTGTCGTGAACTAGTCCTGTCAATTCGTGCCATGTCCTGAACGTGGCGTGAACTTGTCGTGAGCTATGCTTGAACGTGTCGTGAACTTATCGTGAACAGTGCGGGAACCTTCCAGTGCGTGCCACAAAAGTGGCACGCACTGGCACGCATTTTTTGTGCCAGTGCGTGCCAGAAATGCGCGCAAGTGTCAGGGGGGCTTAAGAAATTCGTATGAGGATTTGTGCCCAAGGCCTAAGGTAGGCAAGATAAAAAAGAAAAAAAAAATAATAACGTGTAAACTTCACACATCCCACCTTAAATTTGACGATCGTTGTATGTCTCGCCTGTAGTTTATATTCTCTTGGCGTGTCGAGAATGATATGTGCCGCTGACTGTGGTGGGTTTGATGAGATTCATCGTTCCAGAAACTCCTGTGTTGATCAGCACTTGAATGAAGTTATTTGGTAGGTCAATTCTGACAGCTAAAATTCTGAGCCACCCATTGTGGTCTCGATATGTGCGGCACGGGTTAACGACCTTGGTTGCAATACCGCTGGCCCCTCTTCCTGTCTTTCGTGCTGCGAGGGTGAGGTTGAGAGAGGTACCAGTGCCTGCTCCATTTTAGTCACGGCTTCTTCGACTGCTGTTTCTGCTGACATGCTGGGGGGCCCCGATTTCCCACGTTTCCCCATTCCTCCGCCTCCATTCCCTTGGATACTGGGCAGGGGGTGGTGGTGTCCGTGTGCCACAATCAGCCTGCTCTCAGGGTTTTTTAGTTTGGCACTCTCGAGATAGATAACCGTAAGCCTGGGACGGATAATGAGACATCAATACATGGAATATTTTTCACTTTATTATAAAAGGTTCATGAATACACTATGTAGAGAAATAAAACTCTTAGAGTACCATATTGTTCTTGTGACTGCTCGAGCGGCACTACCACTCCTGAGCAAATCATACATTGTTGGACTGTCAATATGCTGAATTGTCAGATTTTGTGGAAATCACCACTATCATGGAAAAATACTTTCATCATTAGTCTTACAGTACTTCACCTATCAGACTGGACACACGTCACCTATAACAGAGTTCAATGATCGCGCACAACAATTTATGACAGTCATAGCACTCATGAAACAGTTATTAATCTCACTGTGTAAAACACATTCATTTACACATTTTTCATATATATATATATATATATATATATATATATATATATATATATATATATATATATATATATATGTATGTATATATATATATATATATATATATATATATATACATACATATATATATATATATATATATATATATATATATATATATATATATATATATATATATATATATATATTTATAAGTATATATATATATATATACATATATATATATATGTATATATATATATATACATATATATATCTATATATATATATATATATATATATATATATATATATATTATATATATATATATATATATATATATATATATATATATATATATATATATATATATCTATATATAAATATATATATATATATATATATATATATATATATATATATATATATATATATATATATACATAAATATATATATATATATATATATATATATATATATATATATATATATATTTATATATATATATATATATATATATATATATATATATATATATATATATATATGAATACCGTTATTTTACGTTCCCAATACCATTGTAAGGACCATCGGTATTGAAATTCTAAAATCGTATGTCTTATATAGTGAACAGCTTAGGGGAACAGATAACTTTTCTAAATGAAATTATGTTCATATATATATATATATATATATATATATATATATATATGTATATATATATATATATATATATATATATATGAATACCGTTATTGTACGTTCCTATTTACCATTGTAAGGACCACCGATGTTGAAATTCTAAAAACGTATGTCTTATATAGTGAACAGCTTAGGGGAACATAACTTTTTTAAATGAAATTATGCTCATATATATATATATATATATATATATATATATATATATATATATATATATATATATATATATGAATACCGTTATTGTACGTTCCTATATTATTGTAAGGACCACCGTTGTTGAAATTCTAAAAACGTATGTCTTATATAGTGAACAGCTTCGGGGAACAGATAACTATTTTAAATGAAATTATGTTCATATTTTTACATTTGATCAGGATTCAAACTGGTTTGGTAAGTGAGACTGGTACTTAATATATTGGTTTTATCACCAGGATTGATTTCATTGTCTGGTCTAATAGGGTTTAATTTATCATATAACTTTATCATTTTAAAAATAAACATGAGTACAACCATATTCTTGTGAATGAAAGCAAGTTTTCGCTGGTAAAAAACATTTCTTTGATAAATTTTCTGCTTAGAGATTCTCTCTCTCTCTCTCTCTCTCTCTCTCTCTCTCTCTCTCTCTCTCTCTCTCTCTCTCTCTCTCTCTCATTTGATTAGTTGCACTGATGAGCAGTAAAGCCGAGTAGAATGGTAACATTAATTGATCTCCTAACTATATCATAGTGGATTACAATACTTATTAGTCTAACAGATGTCAAAGGCAGAGTATCCTCTGAAGGGCTAATAATTTTCTGGTTAAGATCTTCACCTTTCACGAGCTGTTAGTTATATCACCTTTGAAGATATGAGTAAAGAGATTTATGCTGATGGAAAGCAATTGTTATCTATCATCAATCTTACTGTGTAAATTCTGATTATTTCTACGAGAATATTTAATTAACTGTTTGATCAAGATTAAAGCATTTAATAAACTAATATTTTAGAGATTAATTGTTTATTGATAATGTAAACAAAACTACGTTTATCGCGTAAAAGGCTCCATCACAAAACTCTTTTTTTCCCTTTTTTAAATTATATTGCCCCCCGACTTTATGCACACGTTCTTCTCTATAGGTTAGTGTTTGTGTCATATGATAATGCCATTAAATTAGGCGATGAAATAAATACTTTTTGTAATCTCAATGGTTTTCGATGATTTATACCCCATTATATATGTGCTAGTTCACCCCCTTGTTGTTGCTTATAGATATGCCATTGGTTGGGAAGGGTGCAACATATATTTGATGTAATTAGGTACACCGTTACCCTAATAATAACCATAAATATCGTACATAATAGTTACGTTACTGGGACCCGAACTAGACTATTTGAGCAGATTTCCCTATTTTTTATTTATTTATTTATTTTTTTATTTATTTATTTTTTTTTTTTGTTAGGAGAAAGTATTTATTAGCCGGTACTGATACTATTTTTGTGAAGGTCCGTACTATTAACCGGTTGCATAGAGAAGACGACCCGTGATATGGATGACTCAATAAGCTACAGTATAATGTTTGTGCAATAATAGCAATTATTACTTCCTCTTTATAACATCAAATTTGATTTACATTATTTCAGTATGTGAGGTATAAAAAGGTGAGTAAAAAGATTTTTAAAAAATCAGAAAAAAAGAAAGTAAAAATGTCAGATGTCTAAAACGAAAAGAGCCATGGTAGCTGTTATTATGGTAGAAGATGAACGAACTATCATTGATGTGGAATTGACGAAGAATGCAGGTGTTAGATGATCGGGCCTTGTTGAAGAATTACTGTGAATGGATTGACAAGATATACCTATTGATAAATCCTTACTCTCAACGTGGCATAGCAAACACTTGACTTTTCCCCTATCAGAACCAAATAGGTACACCTTTGTTTTTCAGACACTTCCAGAACTAAGAAAAAAATCATGCTGTTTGATGATCAATAACATAGTTAAGAATTTTGGTCGATTGAAGTCTTTAAAGGGGACTTAGAAAATGGCCCCTTTCTCGGCAAGGGCTCCCACAATGGAAGTGACAGGTATGCCTCTAGAATACAAGAAAAAGTGATGAGAGAAATTTGTAAACTCAAACTCCACCCAAAAATCTTTCCTTTGATTCAGGATCAATGTTTGTATAGATACTTATGATTTCACACCATGAAGTTACTACCTATTCAAAGATAAACAGACAGTCCATTAAACACAAATAGATTATATCAACCTTTATGTAGGTACTTGCATGAGGACGACTGGACGTTTCAATGTATCACCCAGATCATACAAAATATCATAAATAGCCTAAAACAAGAAGTTAGTGATGGTTTTGTGTTTAGTAATTAAGATCAAGTCACCTAATTTTCAACCTCTTCAAGATAGTTCAAAGGATATCATATCAGGGAAGAGGAGATCATACTCAGCAGGTGATAGAGTTGCATGAGTGAGAAGCGCACTTCTTGACACGGTTATCTCTTGTCGTGCATATCTAATGTTTGTTCATTTCAGATTGCCTTACATATAGAAAGACAAGGGCTTTTGCACAAAGATAGCCCGTAAGGGCATATCACATTTACTCGATAAATATCCACATGGGTTATGGTCATGGGGCTGGCTCATCCATACCTGAGATTCAATCACCAATACTTAGTAATGACAGGTGTGAGTAACATTTTTCAGGTAAAATATTAATGAGGGATAATATGATGTGGACAGAAAATTACCTTTTTTTTTCTACCAGGTTCTGAAGGACTATGATATTCTTGAGCATTTACATCTTGACTGTGGGTATCTGGGTGGCTTCCAATTAATGGGTAAATTCCATGTTAGCATTCAAAAGTGGACAAATTGATGATGATTGGGCATATTGTAACCCAGAGTGAAGGCCTGTTGAAGGGGCATTACTCAAGTATTCACCTTTTTGCCCGTTTCACACTGTATGGTTCGTTTACGTTCCAGCAAAATGAGTGTATTTACACAATACTTTTCCGATACATTCAGTGTGGATATAGCTGTTGCTGCAGTATGGTGCCAAAAACAAATTGCTAAAAAGTAACTCCCAGCAATAGCAATACTTGTAGGTTACAAAAGTGCCAAATAAAGAGGAAGTTAGACGAGGAATAATGGACTATATATAAACAATTACAAGACAATGAGAAGCAGTCTTACCTGTACTTTAGATTGTCAACATTTCTATAACATTATTTAAATCAGAAAATTTAAGAAAACCTGCTAAAGGCTAATACTAAGCTTCAAGAAAAAGGCATATCACCACGGAAGAGACGGGCTGTTTCCCTCAGGATAATATCAAACTCAATGTTTACACTAACTTCCCTGGCGTTATAACAAGTAAGGTTGGTTCTCCAGTCTGGACATCTGATCATGCCTTGATTTTATTAGTGGTGAAGACTGAGCTGTGTGTCCCTGATGTATCATACTCATGTGACATTTATATAAAATCTGAAGCCGACTGGAATGAGATTTTGCATTACCCTTTGGGCTTGAATTGGTCACAATTGTATAGTAGTGTTGATCCTGTTGTCCCTTTGAATGATAATCTAGTTAACGTACCCCTTCTCATGTGCTAAGGTACTGAGTGAAGGACAAACCATGGTTCAATGATGACAGTAAATGTGCTTATTTGGAGAAGCGGGAGAGCTATCGTCATTGGAAGGGTAACAGACCAGATTTTGCCTGGAATAACTATACTCAGCTTAGATCTTTTGCTCAGAGAGGTTATGCTTCAACTGAAAAGGAATAAAATTCAACCATAAAAGAAACCCTTTCTGGTAAAACCGAGGAACATAATTGACAGACTACCCTTAAATCTATACTCTTTGATGCAGACGTAACAGTTCCACCTTTACTTAAACCAGATGGCTCTGTCACTCACTGTCCAAAGGAAAAGGCAACCCTTTTGTCTGTTATGTTTGAGAATAAGCAGAGTAATGAAAAACTCGACTTCCTAATTCCTATTTTCCTGAGGCTAAACTAATTAGTTTAGCTTTTTGATTTCGTGAAATTATAGTTTTAGTGATGGACCTTGATTCTTATGGAGGTTTAGACCCAAATAGTATTTTTTTATTGTTTTTTATTTACTTAAAATTTCTTAACTCTAAAGTTATCTGTTATTTTGCATAAGTGAGCAAAAAGAGAAGTTTTGAGCACTTGCTACAGAATTGGTAATGGTACTCCACTTTGTGGTAGCTCAAGTCCAACTGATTACCGCCCAATTTCCATAACTCTCCTATTATCTAAAGTTTTTGGACGTCTTTTCGTAAAATTTCTTAATAGGTTTGCTGAAGGTAATCATCTGTACCCTAGTTCGCAATTTAGTTTTCGTACAAGCCTTGGAGCATGTGATGCCCTTCTTAAAATCTCCAATGCTGTACAGAAACCCACTGATTGTGGTCAGGAAGTTCGTATGACGGGCTTTGGTTTTAATCCGGCCTTTGACCATGTTAATCATAAGGCATTTGTTTTCAAACTCAAGCAGTTTGGGAGTCGGTGGGTCGTTTCTCGGCATCATTATTAAATTTTCAAGTAATAGATCCCAAAGACAAAGAGTTGTTGCTAATGGGCACATAATAAGTATAGGAACGTGATATCTGGTGTCCCTCAGGTTAGTGTTCTTGACCCATTACTTTTCATACTATATAAATATGAGATGTGGTTTGGCCTAGAAAACAAGCTTATTGAGTATGCAGATGATGCTACTCTCTTTGCATCAATTCCATCTCCTGAATGTAGATCTGGGGTTGCTGAAACCCTTAATAGAGATCTAGCTAAAATTAGTGAATGGTGCAAATTATGGGGTATGAAGGTAAATCCTAACAAAACTCAAAGTATGATTGTAAGTAGATCAATGGCAGTGGCTCCTCAACATCATGATCTCGGTATTGATAATATTTTTTTAACTTTGAATAACTCATTAAAAATCTTGGACGTAATTCTCGACCGAAAATTTACTTTTGAGAAACATAGTGGGTCTGTGACTTCTTCAACTGTACGATAAATTGTCTTATTGAGAAACTTTTTAAAGATTTTCGAGGAATGCATCTAATTTGAAGAAGTGTTTTCATTCTTTCATTCTACCTTGTTTCGAGTATTGTTTTCCTGCCTGGTCTCCAACTATTGATTCTCATCTTAATTTTTTAGACATGAACTTACGGTGAAATAAATAAATCATTCCTGATATCAATCCTTATCATCGTCGTTCAATTAGTTCATTCTGCATGTTGCATGAGATTATTCATAATTCTGACCATCATTTATATTCGGATCATCCCGGACAGTTCCATCCTGTCCCTTATACTAGGTGTGCAGTCAATTCTGATAGTCATTCCTTCTCCATCATGAGGCTCAATACTGCACAGTATTCTCGAAGTTTTATTCCAGATGTGACCAAGTTGTAGAATGTTCATCGTAATCAGGTAGTTGTATCAGTAGAACTTCAAAAACTTCAAATGAAACCATTAATACTATTTCAGATAAAATATTTTATGACGATCATATTATTTTTCCTGGTTTTAACAGACATTATTTTAAGACTTTCCTTGAGCTTGCTGTGCAAGACTCCATGTTTGTTTTTAATGACCAGCTCTATTGGCAGGTCGATGGAGTTGCCTTTGGTTCCCCATTAGGACCTTTGTTTGCTAATATGTTTATGTCCTCTTTTGAAGAAAATTTTTTGAATAGTTGTCTAGACACTTGTAAGCTAGTGTATTATAGGATATGTTGATGACACTTTTGTCTTATTCAAAGAACCATGGCATAGCGAAATGTTTTTAAGCCATATTAGTAATCAACACCAAAATATGAAGTTCACTATAGAAAAGGAAATAAACAACTCTACTGTTTTTAGACCTTAACGTAAGCAGAGACAATGGTGAATTTATAACATATGTGTATCGAAAAAAGACACACACTGAACTTGCCAACAATTTTTATAGTTCTTGTTTTTTAAATTTTAAAGTATGTGTTATATACACACTTATTTATAGGGCTCTACGTTATTCCTCAAGTTGGGCCCTCTTTCATAAGGAGATTTTATTTTTGGTTATTTTTTTCTCTCAAAACTCTTACCCTGAAAGTATGGTTCACAAGGTTATTAACAAGCTTCTCTCACGACATTTTTCCACTCCAGTACCATCGTATAATGTCAAAAAGAAAAATATTTTCGCTACAATTCCGTACCTATCTAACATGTTTTCCATCAAACTTAAAACAATAATAGAAAAAGAGTTCGGCTGCCTCAACATCCAACTAATCCCAATCAATCACTCAAAATGAATGTATTTTTTGGCTACAAAGACAAACTGCAGACCTTCATGAGGTCCAACATCATTTATAAATTCAAGTGCCCGGGATGTCCTGGCGTCTATGTTGGATCTTGCCGTAGGTTATTGCAGGTGAGATACTGTAGCCACATGGGATACAGCTTCAGAACTGGTCAGAGACTTGGTAACCCTGAATTTTCTAATATAAGGAATCATGCCGTCATTTGCAAAATCCTAGTAAACAAAAAAAAAAAATGTTCAATTATTGGTGGGACAAAACATAGCAAATTTCTAACTACCCTTGAGTCATCATACATCAAACGGCTTGTTTCTTCTTTAAACTCTAATGCTAGGTTTTCACTATGTTCCCGGCGGTCCTGGCAACCCCGTTTCGGGCCACCGTGAACAAAACGGGATGGATGCGAAAAAACGTTATACAACTCTGTGGAACGGGATTGACAAACGTGACAGGCCCTGACTGCCATGGATGCTGGCTCAAAATTTTAAACTGTCAAAAAGTTTGCCCCAGCAGTCCAGGCGTAGATCGAAAACTTAGTAGACCGTAGTAAAACGAGGTAAACGCAACAAAACGTAACATAACGTAGCAGTACGTAGTTAACCTTATCAAAACTTGGAGGCGTTCCGTAACGTAACGGGAAGCATGTATATAGGATCTTTTTGTTATCAATAACTATATCCACCTAGATTTCTCAATTTTTAACTTTGTTTTTTTTTTATGGTCATTCT